>NW_028294484.1:0-64000 GCF_964341445.2 Mesoplodon mirus | reverse complement strand
GGCAGTGGTCATGGTGTATTGTTATGACAGAGGTAATGGAGCATTGTGATGAGAAGGGCATGGAACATTGGTCTAAAATGTTTCATGGATCATTGTGATGAGACTGGGCATAGAGCATTGTGATGACAAGGGTACGGAACACTATGATGCATGAGTCATGCAGGATTGTAATGGCAAGGGCATGGAGCATTGGGATGACAAAGGTCATGAAGCATTGTGATGACTGGAGTCATGGAGCATTGTGATGAAAAGGGCATGGAGCATTGTGATGAGAAGGTCATGGAGTATTGTGAAGACAGGTTTCAGGGAGCATTGTGATGACCTATGTCATGGGCCATTGCGATGACAATGTCATGGAGCATTGTGATGCCAAATTTAATGGAGGATTGTTATGACAAATATAATGGAACATTGTGATGACTAGCGCTTGGAGCATTATGATGACAAGGGCCATTGAGAATTTTCATGACATGGTCGTGAAGCATTGTGATGACAAATTCCTGGAGCATTTTGATGAGAAAACCATGGAGCCTTGTGATAACAAATCTCATGGAGCATACTGATGAAAAGGTTCATGGACCATTGTGATTACAGGGGTCTTGGAACATTGTGATGAAAAGGTCATGGGTCCTAGTTATGACAGGGTTCAAGGAGGGTACAGACAACAAGTGTCAGGGAGCATTTTGATGATAAGAGTACTGAGCATTGTGATGACAAAGGTCATGGAGCATTGTGATGAGGAGACCATAGATAACTGTGATGACGAGCGTCATGGGGCATTGTGATGACAAGTGTTATGGAATATTGTGATCACAAGGGTTTGGAGCATTGTTATGACAGAGGTCATGGAGAATTTTTATTTCATTGTGATGACAATAGCATGAAGCATTAGGATGATGGGCATGGTGCATTGTGATGACAGGGTTCATGGATCATTGAGATGAAAAGGGGCATGGAACATTGTGATTACAGTGTTCTTGGAGCATTGTGATGAGAAGGGTCATGGAGCCTTGTGATGACATTGCCATGGAACATCGTGGTGGCAGGGATCATGGAGCATTGTTATGACAGGGGTAATGTATCATTGTGATGGCAAGGGCAAGGAGCTTTGTGATGAGAAAGCCATGGAGCTTTCTGATGACATGTGTCCTGCAGCATTGTGATGACAGGGGTCACGGAGCATTGTGATGAAAAGTTCATTGAGAATTGTGGTTATAAAGGTCACAGAGACTTGGGATAACGCGGGCATGGACCATTGTGGTGACAAACGTTATGAAGCATTGTGATGACAGGTGTCACGGATCATTGTGATGACAGGGGTCATCGATAATGGTGATGACTAGGGAATGGAGCATAGTGATGACAAGAGTCCCGGATCATTGTGTTGTCAGGTGTCATGGAGTGTTGTGATGACTGTTGTCATGGTGCATTGTGATGATATTGGTCATGGAGCATTGTGATGAGAATGTCATGGAGCATTGTGCTGATAATATTCATTGAGCATTGTGATGACAAGGGTCATGGAGCTTGGTGATGACAAGGTCCTGTAGCATTGTGATGAGAAGACCATGGAGGCTTGTGATGACAAATTTCATGGAGCATTCTAATGAAAAGGTGCATGGATCATTGTGATTACAGTGGTCTTGGAGCATTGTGATGACAAGGGCATGGAGCATTGTCATGAGACGGCCATGCAGCATTCTGATGACATGCGTCATGGAGCTTTGTGATGACAAAGGCATGGGACATTGTGATTACAGGGGTCTTGGAGCATTGTGATGAAAAGGGCATGGATCATTGTGATGAAAAAGGCATGGAGCCTTGTCATGACAGGGTTCAAGGAGCATACTGACGACAAGTGTCAGGGAGCTGTGATGACAAGTGTATTGAGCATTGTGATGACAAATGTCATGGAGCATTGTGATGAGAAGACCATGGATAATTGTGATCATGAGTGTCATGGTGTGTTGTGATGATAAGTGTTATGGAACATTGTGATCAAAAGGTTTTGGAGCATTATGATGACAGAAGTCATGGAGATTACTGATTTCATTGTGATGACAATAGCCTGAAGCATTATGATGATGGGCATGGTGCATTGTGATGACAGAGTTCATGGAGCATTGAGATGAAAAGGGTCATGGAGCACTGTGATTACAGTGGTTTTGGAGCATTGTGATGACAAGGGCATGGAGCATTGTGATGAGAAGGCCATGGAACATTCTGATGACATGCGTCATGGAGCTTTGTGATGACAAGGGCATGGAGCATTGTGATTACAGGGGTCTTGGAGCATTGTGATGACAAGGGTCATGGAGCCTTGTGATGACAAGGCCGTGGATCATTTTTATGGCAGGGTTCATGGAGCATTGTTATGACAGAGGTAATGGAGCATTGTGATGAGAAGGACATTGAGCACTGGTCTGAAATATTTCATGAATTATTGTGATGAGAGAGGGCATGGAGCATTGCGATGACAATGGCACAGAACACTGTGATACATGGGTCATGGAGGATTGTAATGACAAGGGCATGGATCATTGTGATGAGAAGGGCATTGAGCATTGTGATTACAAGGGTCATGGAGCTTTTGATGACAAGGGCATGGAGCAATGTGATGAGAGGGTTCATGGAGCATTGTGATGACAATGACATGGAGCATTGTGATGCCAAGGGTCATTGAGCTTTGTGATGATAAAGGTCATGGAGCATTTTGATGAGAAGTGTGTGGTGCATTGTGATGAGAAGGGCAGGGAGCATTTTGATGACAGAGTCATGCAGCAATTTGATGAAAAGTGTCATGGAACATTTTGATGACAGGGGTTATAGATCATTGTGATGCCAGGGGTCATGGAGCTTTGGGATGAAAAGGGTCATGGAGCATTTTGATGACAGGGGTTATAGAACATTGTGATATCAGGTGTCATGGATCATTGTGATTACAGGGGTGAGGGAGTATTGTGATGACTAGTGATGGAACACTCTGATATCTCTGGTGAGAGAGCATTTTGATGAGAAGTGCATGGAGCATTGTGATTACAAGTTTTATGGAGCATAGCGAAGACAAGGTTGTGGACCGTTGTAATGAAAAGTGCGTGGCACAGTGTAATGACAAGTTTCATTGAGCACTGTTTTGACAAAGGCATGGAGCATTGTGATGACAAAGGTCACGGAGCATTGTGATGAAATGTTCAAGGAGCATTGTGGTTACAAAGGTCACAGAGCCTTGTGATGACGTGGGCATGGACCACTGTGATGACAATCGTTATGAAGCATTGTGATGACTGGAGTCAAGGAGCATTGTGATGACATGTGTCATGGAGCATTGTGATGTCAAGGGCATGGAGTATTGTGATGAAAGGGGCATGGAGCATTTGTCTGACATGTTTCATAGACTATTGTGATGACAGTGCACATGGTGCAATGTGATGGCAAGGGCATGGAGCACTGTGATGAGAAGGGCATGGAGCATTGTGATTACAAGGTTTATGGAGCATTGTCATGACCAATTTTTGGACCATTGGGATGAGAAGCGCTTGGCACACTGTGATGACAAGTGTCATGGAGCATTTTTCTGACAAAGGCATGGAGCATTGTGATGACAAGTGTCACGGAGCATTGTGATGAAAAGTTCATGGAGCATTGTGGTTACAAAGGTAACAGAGCCTTGCGATGACGTGGGCATCGACCATTGTGATGACAAATGTTATGAAGAATTGTGATGACTGGAGTCACGGAGCATTGTGATGACAGGGGTCATGGAGCATTGTGATGAGAAGGACATGGAGAATTTTGCTGAGAATGGCATAGAGAATTGTGATGACATGGGTCAAATAGCATTGTGATGAAATGTTCATGGAGCTTTGTGGTTAAAAAGTTCACAGAGACTGTTGATAATGAGGGCATGGACCACTGTGATGACAAATGTCACGGAGCATTGAGATGACAGGGGTCATGGAGCATTGTGATAAAAAGGGCATGGAGCATTGTGATGAAAAGGGCATGTATCATTGGTCTAATATGTTTCATGGAGTATTGTGATGACTGTTGGAATGTCGCATTGTGATGACTAGGGCATGGAACATTGTGATGACCAGGTCATGCATTATTGTGAATATAGGTGTCAGAGAACTTTGAGATGACATATGTAATGGCCCATTGTGATGACAATGGCATGGAGCATTGTGATGAAAACGGCATGGGGCATTTTGATAAAAACGTCATGGAGCCTTTTCGTGAGAGGGTTCAAGGAGCATTCTGAAGACAAGTGTCAGGGAGCATTGTGATGACAAGTGTATTGAGAATTGTGATGACAAAGGTCATGGAGCATTGTGATGAAAAGGGCATGGAGTATTGTGATGACAAGAGCATATAACATTTTGATGTGAAGTGCCAGGAGCATTGTAATGACAAGGACATGGAGAATTGTGAGAACAAGGGACATTTAGCTTTGTGATGACTAGGCATGGAGCATGGTGATGGCAAAACCGTGGAGCATTGTGATGAGAAGACCTTGGGTAATTGTGGTGTCGAGCATCATGGAGCACTATAATGAAAAGGGGCATGAAGCATTGTGATGACAGGTGTCAGGGAGCATTGTGATGACAGGTGTCATGGAGCAATGTGATGACAAGGGCATGGAGCATTGTGATGACAAGTGCATGGAGCATTGTGATGACAAATGCATGGAGCATTGCAATTTCAAATGCATGGAGAATTGTGATGACAAGAGCATGTAATATTTTGATGAGAAGTATCATGTAGCATTGTGATGACATGGACGTGGAGAATTGTGATGACAAGGGACATGGAGCTTTGTGATAACCAGGGCATGGAGCATTGTGATGACAGGGGTCATGGAGCATTATTATGACAAGGCCATGGTGCATTCTGACATAAGATATCACTTATGAAGGGAATGTAAACATGGCTACATATGAACTGAATTAGGGAAGATAACAGAGTCTCAGATTTAGAAAACACTCTAATGCTTGCTTAAGGGGAAAGACAGGTGGGGAGATGCACAAAACAAAAGTTTGATATTAGCACAGGTACCGTTCCATAATCCAAAAAGAAAAGAGACAAGCCCTACTCCTTCCTCAGTAAACGGAACTCAACATCCTTATTCCCCGCAGAGAAATATATCTGACTAGTAAGAATTTTAAAACATATGTATTGATATGTCTCCGTAAGGGAACCAAGTGTGTCTAGAACGACATAAACATGGCAGTGAGAATCAGCTCAAACCCACTATAAAAAGGAATTTCAAAACAAAACATAAAAATAGTAAAATTCTTACACAATACCTTCAGGGGTTCTGATGAAACCTGGAATGACCGTATCTACAATGACAGCTGGATGTGGCATAACGCTGGTCACTTGGGACTGAGAGGATTGGTGAGATTGGGTGAAAAAATGCAGACCGTTTAAAGCAATAATGCCTGCCACGCATTCCATGGTTCCCAACTCTCCAAGTAGAAGGGAATATCAATACAGTTATACCATGTATGGGTACCTAGAGAATGGAAACCATCTGATGGTGAAAGGTTTCTAAAACTCTACTACTTTTTTCTCTCCTTGTGCTCCAGTTTGACATTCCAACTGCTTTAATATCAATCTCCCAACTTGGAGAGTCAGCCCCTATAACCTCCTGGTTCGCACAGCTGGCAAACTGAGCAGAGTATATAAGGGAAGAGAGAGAACCAATGAGAGAGTAGCTGTAGACATTTGGACGTCCACATTTCACTCTAATTACCCGTCACAAAGAGGAATTAACCAAAGACTCAGCCTGCCCCCCCCCAGAACCAGTATAGGTCCAGAAGCAAAACTGTGGATTTGCGGTCAGCTCACAAAAACGCGAGTTATAAAATGGAGCTCAGGGCCACAGCAATTCACTAAACTGCAGAGTTATAAAGGACTACTCTCTTCCAAAAATCTGTTGAGGGAAAGCCACGAGGCGGAAGTGAAAATGAGGCAGAATGGCATGAAACAGATTTCAAGAGGTACATTGGAATCGCCTTTAAAAACAGGAAAAGCATCACAACTTCGAAAATAATGGAAATGGCCATAAAGGGCATATGGGGTTTCATGTGAATATATTCAGGAGAAAACGCATATGCCCTTTTCAGCAAAGCAAGCAAGCGGGCAATGTAAATCTGCACTAAAAAGAAGTGTCACTTCCCACCAGCCAAAAGGGAAATCCGCAAAATGTGAAAAAAACAGACAGGCAAGACAGGAACTGGGGAAAATGGAGCCTTGATATGCTGATGGGCGGGATGTAAATTGCCAACTGCCTCTCTGGAGGAGTGCACTGTGTTCCCTAAAACAAGTAAACAACAGACCTACAGAGCCAATGGCACTTCCAGTCTAGGTAATATAGCATGGGAAAACTGAAAATTAATAAGACAGATCCACACCAAAATTCAGGGCTGCACTGCTTACAAAAACCTCAACATGGGTACACCTTAAGTATCCCAGGAAAGACAAAAATGGTTCAAGAAATTGTGGTACTTACATATGACGGAATATCCCTCAGCCATGAAATCAATGTCATAAGGCCAGTAGCAGCAAAATGAGTGGATTCATGTACGATAATTCTAAGTGAAACAAGTCAAACAGAAAAAGAAAATTATCATAAGATATCAATGATGAAGATCCTGTAAACATGGCTACACATGAACTGAGATAGGAAAGAGAAGGGAGTCTCACATTTAGAAAACAACCTTATGCCTTCTTAAGGGGGAAGGAGAGGTGGGGTGATGCATAAAATCAGAGTTTCATATTAGTACAGGTACAGTTCCAAAAACCAAATACAGAATAGACAAGACCTACACGTTCCTCAGTGAAAGGGACTCAACACACCATATTCAATGCAGAGTAATATATCTTACTAGTAAGAATCTTAAAACCTATGTATTGATATGTCTCCATAAGGGAATCAAGTGTGTCTAGACTGGCGTAAACATGGCAGTGAGAATCAGCTCAACCCACTATAAAAAGGAATTTCAAAAACAAAACAAAAAAACAGGGACATTCCTTACAATTCCTTCAGGGTCTCTGATGAAACCTGGAATGACCGTATCTACAATGACAGCTGGATGTGGCATAAGGCTGGACACTTTGGACTGAGAGGAATGTTGAGATTGGGTGAGCAAATGCAGATCCTTTAAAGCAATAATGAGTGGCACCCATTCCATGGGTCCCAACTCTCCAGGTTGTAGGGAATATTACAACAGCTATAACATGTTCGGGAAACCTAGACAATGGACACACTGTGAATACGAAAGGTTTCTAAAACTCAACTAATAGTCCCTCTCCTGGTGCTAAGGTTTGACTTTCCAACTGCTTTACTATTAATCTCCCAACTTAGAGAGACAGCCCCTTTAACCTCCTGGTTCTCACAGGTTGCCAATTTCGCAGAGAATGAATGGGAAGAGGGAGAACCAATGAGAGAGTAGCTGTTAAGCATTTGGACCACCAAATGTCACTCTAATTTTCCGGCAAGAAGAAGAATTAACAAAAGTCTCAGCACCCCACCAAAAACCAGTATAGGTCCTGAACCAAAATATTGGACTTGCGTTCAACTCACAAAAAACGAGTTAAAAAATGGGGCTCAGGGGCAAAGCAATTCACAAACTGGCAGAGTAATAAACAGCAACTATCTTCCAAAAATCTGTTGAGGGAAGGCAACTAGGCAGACTTGAAAGCGAGGCAGAATAGCAGGAAACAGATTTCAAGAGGTACGTTGGAATCGCCTTTAAAGCACAGGAAGAGGAGCACAACTTCGACAATGATGCACATGGCCAAAAAGGCCGTATGCGTTTTCTCCTGAATATATTCACGGGAAAACGCATACGCAATTTTGGCCAAGCAAGCAAGTGTGCAATGCAAGTCTGCACTACAAAGATGTATCACGTCCCACCGGTCACAAGGGACATCCACAAAATGGGTAAAAACCAGAAAGGCAAGACAGGCCCTGGAGAACAGGGAGCCTTGTTATGCTGATGGCCGGAATGTAAATTGCCAACTGCCTCTCTGTTGGAGTGCACTGTGTTCCCAAAAACAAGTAAACAACAGAGCTACAGAGCCAAGTACACTCCCAGTCTAGGGAATATACCTTGGGAAAAATGAAAGTGAATAAGACAGAGCCACCCCAAAATTTAGGGCTGCACTGCTTACAAGAACCTCAACTTGGGTACACCTTAAGTATCCCTGGAAAGGTAAAATTGGTTCAAAAAATTGTGGTACTTATGTATGATGGAATATCCCTCAGCCATGAAATCAATGTCATAAGACCAGTAGCAGAAAAATGAGTGGATTCAGGTACGATGATTCTAAGTGAATTAAGTCACACAGAAAAAAAAAACTTATCATAAGATATCACTTATGAAGATCCTGTAAACATGGCTACACATGAACTGAGTTAGGAAAGAGAACAGAGTCTCACATTTAGAAAACACTCTTATGGCTGCTTAAGGGGGAAGGAGAGGTGGGGTGATGCACAAAACCAGAGTTTGATATAAGCACAGGTACCCTTCCAAAAACCAACTATGGAATAAACAACACCTACACCTTCCTCAGTGAAAGGGACTCAAAACCCAATATTTCCCGCAAAGGAATATATCTGACTAGTAAGAATCTTAAAACCTATGTATTGATATGTCTCCATAAGGGAATCAAGTGTGTCTAGACTGGCATAAACATGGCAGCGAGAATCAGCTCAAACCAACTATAAAAATGAATTTCAAAAACAAAACAAAAAAACAGGCAAATTCTTCACAATTCCTTCAGTTTCTCTGATGAAACCTGGAATGACCCTATCTACAACGAAAGCTGGATATGGCATAAGGCTGGCCACATGGGACTGAGAGGGTTGGTGAGATTGGATGAGCAAACGCAGACCCTTTAAAGCAATAATGCATGGCACCCATTCCATGGGTCGCAACTCTCCAGGTTGTAGGGAATATTACTACAGCTATAACATGTATGGGAAACGTAGAGAATGGACATACAGTGAATACGAAAAGTTTCTAAAACTCAACGGATAGTTTCTCTCCTTGTGCTCCTGTTTGACTTTTCAACTGCTTTACTATCAATCTCCCAACTTGGAGAGCAGCACCTTTAACCTCCTGGTTCGCACAGGTTGCCAATTTGGCAAAGGATGAAAGGGAATAGGGAGAACCAATGAGAGAGTAGCTGTTAGGCATTTGGACGGGCACATGTCACTGTTATTTCCTGGGAGGAAGAAGAATTAACCAAAGTCTCAGCCACCCACCGAAAACCAGTATAGGTCCTGAACCGAAATATTGGACTTGCGTTCAGCTCACAAAAAACGAGTTAAAAAATGGAGCTCAGGCGCAAAACAATTCACAAACTGGCAGAGTAATAAACGGCAACTATCTTCCAACAATCTGTTGAGGGAAGGCAACTAGGCGGACTTGAAAGCGAGGCAGAATAGCAGGAAACAGATTTCAAGATGTACGTTGGAATCGCCTTTAAAGCACAGGAAGAGGAGCACAACTTCGACAAAGATGCACATGGCCAAAAAGGCCTTATGCGTTTTCTCCTGAATATATTCAGGGGAAAATGCATACACACTTTTTGCCAAGCAAGCAAGTGGTCAATGCAAGTCTGCACTACAAAGAAGTATCACTTCCCACCTGTCAAAAGGGACATCGGAAAAATGTGTAAAAACCAGAAAGGCAAGACAGGCCCTGGAGAACAGGGAGCATTGTTATGCTGATGGCTGGGATGTAAATTGCCAACTGCCTCTCTGGGGGAGTGCATTGTGTTCCCTAAAACAAGTAAACAACAGAGCTACAGAGCCAAGTACACTCCCAGTCTAGGGAATATACCTTGGGAAAACTGAAAATGAATAAGACAGAGCCACCCCAAAATTTAGGGCTGCACTGCTTACAAGAACCTCAACTTGGGTAAACCTTAAGTATCCCAGGAAAGGTAAAAATGGTTCAAAAAATTGTGGTACTTATGTATGATGGAATATCCCTCAGCCATGTAATCAATGTCATAAGACCAGTAGCAGAAAAATGAGTGGATTCAGGTACGATGATTCTAAGTGAATTAAGTCACACAGAAAAAAAAACTTATCATAAGATATCACTTATGAAGATCCTGTAAACATGGCTACACATGAACTGAGTTAGGAAAGAGAACAGAGTCTAACATTTAGAAAACACTCTTATGCCTGATAAGGGGGAAGGAGTGGTGGGGTGATGCACAAAACCAGAGTTTGATATAAGCAGAGGTACCCTTCCAAAAACCAACTATGGAATAAACAACACCTACACCTTCCTCAGTGAAAGGGACTCAAAACCCCACATTTCCCGCAGAGGAATATATCTGACTAGTAAGAATCTTAAAACCTATGTATTGATATGTCTCCGTAAGGGAAACAAGTGTGTCTAGACTGGCATAAAGATGGCAGCGAGAATCAGATCAAACCCACTATAAAACGGAATTTCAAAAACAAAACAAAAAAACAGCGAAATTCTTTACAATTCCTTCAGGCTCTCTGATGAACCTTGGAATGACCGAATCTACAACGACAGCTGGAGGTGGCATAAGGCTGGACACATGGGACTGAGAGGATTGGTGAGATTGGGTGAGCAAATGCAGACCCTTTAAAGCAATAATGTACGTCACCCATTCCATGGGTCCCAACTCTCCAGGTTGAAGGGAATATTACTACAGCTATAACAGGTATGGGAAACCTAGTGAATGGACACACTGTGAATAGGAAAGGTTTCTAAAACTCAACGAATAATCGCTCTCCTGGTGCTCCAGTTTGACTTTCCAACTGCTTTCCTATCAATCTCCCAACTTGGAGAGACAGCACCTTTAACCTCCAGGTTCACACACGTTGCCAATTTGGCAAATGATGAAAGGGAAGAGGGAGAACCAAAGAGAGAGTAGCTGTTAGGCATTTGGACGGGCACATGTCACTCTTATTTCCCGGGAGGAAGAAGAATTAACCAAAGTATCTGCCACCCACCGGGAACCAGTATAGGTCCTGAACCAAAATATGGAAATGCGTTCAGCTCACAAAAAAACGAGTTAAAAATGGAGCTCAGAGGCCCAGCAATTCACAAACTGGCAGAGTAATAAAGGACAACTATCATCCAAAAATCTGTTGAGGGAATGCAACGAGGCGGACTTGAATGTGAGGCAGAATAGCAGGAAACAGATTTCAAGACGTACATTGGAATCGCCTTTAAAGCACAGGAAGAGGGGCACAACTTCGACAATGATGCACTTGGCCAAGGAGGGCGTATGCGTTTTCCCCTGAGTATATTCAGGAGAAAATGCATACGCCCATTTTGGTCAAGCAAGCAAGCGGGCAATGCAAATCTGCACTACAAAGAAGTATCACTTCCCACCGGTCCTAAGGGATATCCACATAAAGGGTAAAAACCAGAAATTGAAGACAGGCCCTGGAGAACAGGGAGCCTTGTTATGCTGATGGGCAGGATGTAAATTGCCAACTGCCTCTCTGGAGGAGTGCATTGTGTTCCCTAAAACAAGTAAACAACAGAGCTACAGAGCCAAGGACACTTCCAGTCTAGGGAATATACTTTTGGAAAACTGAAAATCAATAAGACAGAGCCACCCCAAAATTTAGGGCTGCACTTCTTACAATAACCTCCACTTTGTTACACCTTAAATATCCCAGGAAATATAAAAATGGTTCAAAAAATTGTGGTACTTACGTACGATGGAATATCCCTCAGCCATGAAATCAATGTCATAAGACCAGTAGCAGCAAAATGACTGGATTCAGGTACGATGATTCTAAGTGAAATAAGTCACACAGAAAAAGAAACGTATCATATGCTATCACTTATGAAGATCCTGTAAACATGGCTACACATGAACTGAGTTAGGAAATAGAACAGAGCCTCACATTTAGAAAACACTCTTATGCCTGCTTAAGAGGGAATGAGAGGTGGGGTGATGAATAAAACCAGAGTTTGATATAAGCACAGGTACCGTTCCAAAAACCAACTATGGAATAGACAAGACCTACACCTTCCTCAGTGAAAGGGACTCAAAACCCCATATTTCCCACATAGGAATATATCTGACTACTAAGAATCTTAAATCCTATGTGTTTATATGTCTCCATAAGGGAATCAAGTGTGTCTAGACTGGCACAAACATGGCAGCGAGAATCAGCTCAAACACAGTATAAAGAGGAATTTCAAACACAAAAAAAAAACCCGGGAAATTCTTTACAATTTCTTCAGGGTCTCTGATGAAACCTGGAATGACCCTATCTACAACGACAGCTGGATGTGGCATAAGGATGGACACATGGTACTGAGAGGATTAGTGAGATTGGGTGAGCAAATGCAGACCCCTTAAAGCAATAATGCATGGCCCCCATTCCATGGGTCCCAACTCTCCAGGTAGAAGGGAATATTACTACAGCTATAACATGTACGGGAAACCTAGAGAATGGACACACTGTGAATACGAAAGGTCTCTAAAACTCAACGAATAGTCCCACTCCTGGCGTTCCAGTTTGACTTTCCAACTGCTTTACTATCAATCTCTCAACCTGGAGAGACAGCACCTTTAACCTCCTGTTTCGCACACGTTGCCAATTTCGCAGAGGATGAATGGGAAGAGAGAGAACCAATGAGAGAGTAGGTGTTAGGTATTTGGACGGGCATATGTCACTCTTATTTCCCGGGAGGAAGAAGAATTGACCAAAGTCTCAGCCACCCACCGAAAACCAGTGTAGGTCCTGAACCAAAATATTGGACTTGGGTTCAGCTCAGAAAAAACGAGTTAAAAATGGAGCTCAGGGGCACAGCAATTCACAAACTGGCAGAGTAATAAAGTGCAACTATCGTCCAAAAATCTGTTGAGGGAAGGCAAGGAGGCGAACTTGAAAGGGAAGCAGAATAGCAGGAAATATATTTCACGAGGTAGTTTGGAATCACCTTCAAAGCACAGGAAGAGGGGCACAATTTCGACAATGATGCACTTGGCCAAAAAGGGCATATGCGTTTTCTCCTGAATATATTCAGGAGAAAACGCATACGCCCATTTTGGCCAAGCAAGCAAGCAGCTATGCAAATCTGCACTACAAAGATGTATCCCTTCCCACCGGTCAAAAGGGACATCTGCAAAATGTTTAAAAACCAGAAAGGCAAGGCAGGCCCTGGAGATCAGGAAGCCTTGTTATGCTGATGGGAGGAATGTAAGTTGCCAACTGCCTCTCTGGAGGAGTGCATTGTGTTCCCTAAAACAAGTAAACAACAGAGCAACACAGCCAAGGGCACTTCCAGTCTAGGGAATATACCTTGGGAAAACTGAAAATCAATAAGACAGAGCCACCCTAAAATTTAGCGCTGCACTGCTTACAAGAACCTCAACTTGGGTACACCTTAAGTATCCCAGGAAAGACAAAAATGGTTCAAGATATTGTGGTACTTACGTACGATGGAATATCGCTCAGCCATGAAATCAATGTCATAAGGCCAGTAGCAGCAAAAAGAGTGGATTCAGGTATGATGATTCTAAGTGAAATAAGTCACACAGAAAAAGAAACTTATCATAAGATATAACTTATGAAGTCCCTGTAAACATGGCTACACATGAACTGAGTTAGGAAAGATTACAGAGTAACTAATCTTATCATAAATTATCACTCATAGCGGTAATGTACACATGACTACACATGAACTGAATTACAAACACAACAGATTCACACATTTAGAAAACATCTTCTTCCTGCTTAATGGGAAAGCCAAAGTGGGGTGATGCATAAAACCACAATTTTAAATTAGCACAGAGACCGTTATATAAACCATGTATGTAATAGGCAACACCTACTCCCGGCACAATGAACTGGACTCAACACCCCCTATTCATTGCAGAGGAATATGTCTGACTCTAAGTATTTTAAAACATATGTATTCTCATGTCTCCATAAAGGAATCATGTGTGTGTATAACGGCATGAACACAGCACTGAAATTCAGTTAAACCCACTTATAAAAATAAATTTCAAAAGCAAAATGCAAAAACAGAGAGAAAGTCTTAAAAATTACGTGCAGGGCCTGTGATGCCAGCTAGATTGACCACCTTTACACCCACAGCTGGATGAGACATATGACTGGACACTTGGGGCTGACAAGATTGCTGAAGTTGTGTGAACAAAAGAACACCACTTAGAACAATACTGTGTGCTACCCATTCTAGTGGTCCCAACTCTCCAGGTTTAAGGGAATCTTCCTCCAGTTAAAACATGCAAGGGAAACCCAGTGGATGGTACACTGTGTAATTGGGAAAGTTTTCTAAAAGGTACCTCATTTTTCCTTTTGTCGTGCTCGGCTTTGCCATTCCATCTGCATTACTCAAAATCTCCCCACTTGGAGTGTCAGCGCCTTTACCCTCCCGTTATACACCGTTTGCAAATTGTGCAGAGGATGAACAGGAAGAGGGGAAATAAATGAGAGATTAGCTGTAGGTGTTTGGATGGGCACATGTCACTCTAGTTTCCCATCAGGAAGAAGAATTAACCAAAGGCTCAGCCTGAAGCCCCGGAAACAGACTAGGGCCTAAAGGCATCCTGCGGTATTGCAGCCAGCTCACAAAGAGGCGAGTTGAAAAATGGAAATCAGGGGTACAGCAATTCACAAACTTGCAGAGTTATAAAGGACAACTATCATCCAGAAATATATTGAGGAAAGGCAGTGAAGAGGATTTGAATGCAAGGCAGAATTGAAGGAAACAGATTTCAAGAGGTAGATTGGAGTCGTCTTTAGAGCACATGAAAAGCGACAGAATTTCGACAATGTTGCCCTTGGCCAAAAAGGGAGTATGTGTATTTTCTTGAATATATTCGGGAAAATATGCATATGCCCTTTTTGGCTAAGCAAGCCATCAGGCATTGCAAATCCACACTACATAGAAGTGTCCCTTACCTCCAGTCAAAAGGGCCATCCACAAATAGTGTAAAAACCACAAATGCAGGACAGGCCATGGAGAAAAGGGAGCCTGGTTACGACGATGAACAGGATGTAAATTGCCAACAGCCTCTCTGGAGAACTGTATGTTGTTTTCTAAAACAGAGCTACAGAGCATAGCACACTTCCACTCATGGGCGTGTATTTTGGGAAAACTAAAAATCCACAACACACAGCCAGCCCAAAGTTTAGGGCTGCTCTGTTTACAAGAACCTCGACTTCGGTACACTTTATATATCCCAGGAAAGGAAAAAAAATGGATATAGATGTTGTGATACTTATATACAATGGAATGTCACTCAGACATAAAATCTATGTCATAAGGCCAATAGCAGCATAATGAGTGGCTTTAGGTACGATGATGCTAAGTGAAATGAGCCACAAAGAAAAAGAAACTTATTGTAATATATCACTTATGGAGGTAATGTAAACATGGCTACACATGAACTGAATTTCAAAAGAGAACAGAGTTACACATTTAGAAAACACACTTATGCCTCCTTAAGGGGAAAGGTGACGTGGGGTGATGTGTAAAAGCAGAGTTTGAAATTAGCACAGATTCCATTTCATATACCAAATATGTAATAGACAAGACCTACTCCTTTCTCAATGAACTGGACACAAAACACCCTATTCACTGAAGAGGAATATATCTGACTGGTAATAACCTTGAAACCTATGTATTTATATGTCTCCATAATGGAATCAAGTGTATGTAGATTGGCATAAACACAGATCAATGGAACAGGACAGAAAGCCCAGAGATAAACCTACATACCTATGGCTATCTCATCTATGACAAAGGAGCTAAGGATATACAATGGAGAAAAGACAGTCTCTTCAGTAATTGGTGCTGGGAAAACTGGACCCCTACACATAAAAGAATGAAATTAGAACACTCCATAACACCATACACAAAAATAGACTCTAAATTGATTAGAGATGTAAATATAAGACCACACACTATAAAACACTTAGAGGAAACCATAGGCAGAACACTCTATGACATAAATCACAGCAAGATCCTTTTGGACCCACCTCCTAGAGAAATGGAAATAAAAACAGAAATCAACAAATGGGACCTAATGAAACTTAAAAGCTTTTACACAGTACAGGAAAACATAAACAAGATGCAAAAACAACCCTCAGAATGGGAGAAAATATTTTCAAATGAAGCAATTGACAAAGGATTAATCTCCAAACTTTACAAGCACCGCATGTAGCTCAATATCACAGAAACAAACAACCCAATCCAAAAACGGGCAGAAGACCTAATAGACATTTCTCCAAAGAAGATATACAGATTACCAAGAAACACATGAAAGGATGCTGAACATCACTAATCATTAGAGTAATGCAAATCAAAACTACCCTGAGGTATCACCTCACAGCAGTCAGAGTGGCAATCATCAAAAAAAATCTACAAAACAATAAATGCTGGAGAGGCCTTTATAGGAGAAAAGGGAACACATTTACACTGTGGGTGGGAATGTAAATTGATATGAGCACTAGGGAGAACAGTACAGAGGTTCCTTTAAATAACTAACAATAGAAGTACCATACGACACAACAATCCAACTACTGGGCATTTGCCTTGCGAAAACCATAATTCAAAAAGAGTTATGTACAAAAATGTTCATTGCAGCTCTATTTGCATTAGCCAGGACATGGAAGCAACCTAAGTGTCCATCGACAGATGAATGGATAAAGAAGATCTGGCACATATATACAATCATATATTACTCAAACATAAAAAGAAGCAAAACTGAGTTATTTGTACTGAGGTGGATGGACTTAGAATCTGTCCTACACAGTGAAGTAAGTCAGAAAGGGAAAAACAAATACTGTATGTTAACAGAGATATATGGAATCTAATGAAGAAAAAAAAAGATTTTGAAGAACCTAGTGGCAGGACAGGATTAAGGACACAGACATAGAGAAAGGACTTGAGGACACCGGAAGTGGGATGGGTAAGCTGGGACGAAGTGAGAGAGTGGCATGGACATAAATACATTACCAAATGTAACACTGATAGCTACTGAGAATCAGCCACATAGAACAGGGAGATCAGCTCGGTGCTTTGTGACCACATAAAGGGGTGGGTTATGGAGTGTGGGAGGGAGATGCAAGAGGGAGGGGATCTGGTGATATTTGTATATGTATAGCTGATTCACTTTGTTATGCAGCAGAAACGAACACTCCATTGTAAAGCAATTATACTCCAATAAACGTGTAAAAGAAAAAAAATAAGAAAGCCCAAGGATAAACCTACACACTTATGGTCAACTAACCTATGACAAAGGAGGCAAGACTATACAATGGAGATAAGACAGTCTCTTCAATCATTGGTGCTGGGAAATATGGAGAGCTACATGTAAAAGAATGAAATTAGAACACTCCCCAACACCATACATAAAAATATATTCAAAATGGATTAGAGACCTTAATGTAAGACCAGACAGTATAAAACTCTGAGAGGAAAACTTACGAAGGATACTCTGACGTAAATCACAGCAAGATCTTTCTTGATCCACCTCCTATAGTAATGAAATAAAAAAGAAAACTAAACAGATGGGACTAATGAAACGTAAAAGCTTTTGCAAAGCAAAGGAAACTACAAACAAGACGAAAAGACAACCCTGAGAATGGCAGAAAATATTTGCAAACGAATCAATGGACAAATGATTAATCTCCAATATATATAAACAGCTCATGCAGCTCAATATTAATAAAACAAACAACCCAATACAAAAATGGAAGATCTAAATAGACATTTCTTCCAAGAAGACATAGAGATGGCCAGTACGCACATGAAAATCTGCTGAACATCACTAATTATTAGAGAAATGGAAATCGAAACTACAATGAGGTATCACGTCACACCTGTTAGAATGGGCATCATCAGAAAATCTACAAACAACAAATGCTGGAGAGGGTGTGGAGAAAAGGAACCTTCTTCCACTATTGTTGGGAATGTAAATCGATACAGTCTCTATGGAGAACAGTATGGAGGTTCCTTAAAAAACTAAAAATAGGGCCTCCCTGGTGGCGCAGTGGTTGAGAGTCCGCCTGCCGATGCAGGGGATATGGGTTTGTGCCCCGGTCTGGGAGGATCCCATATGCCACGGAGCGGCTGGGCCCGTGAGCCACGGCCTCTGGGCCTGCGCGTCCGGAGCCTGTGCTCCACAACGGGAGAGGCCACAACAGTGAGAGGCCCGCATACCGCAAAAAGAAAAAAAAAAAAAAAACTAAAAATAGAATTACCATATAATCCAGCAATCCCACTACTGGGCATATACCCAGAGAAAACCATAAATCAAAAAGACACATTCACCACAATGTTCACTGCAGCACTATTTACAATAGACAGGTAATGAAAGCAACCTAAGTGCCCACAGACAGACGAATGGATAAAGATGTGGTACATATATACAACGGAATATTACTCAGCCATACATAGGAATGAAATTGGGTCATTTGTAGAGACCTTGATGGATCTAGAGACTGTCATACAGAGTGAAGTAAGTCAGAAAGAGAAAAACAAATATTGTATATTAATGCATATATGGGGGACCTAGAAAAATGGTACAGATGAACCAGTTTGCAGGGCAGAGGTAGAGACAGATGTAGAGAACAAACATATGGACACCAAGGAGGGAACGCCATGTGAGGGTGGTGGTGGGATGAATTGGGAGACTGGGATTCACATGTGCACACTTATATGTATAAAATACATATCCAATAAGAACCTGCTGTATAAAAGAAATAAATTTAAAAAAATTTAAAAATAAATAAATAACATTTAATAAAATAAAACAGAAAAAAAGTTTTTCCCTTCACATAGACGTCTTTATATTAATGCATTATTTCCATGTTTATATCTCCAAATTAAAAAAAAAAAGATGAATAAATAAAATCTAACTTGAACCAAAAAGAAAAAAAGAAAAAAAAAACACAGAACTCACCAGTTATACAGAGGAAAATCGTATCAGGGCACTTGCTCCAGTGGTAAAAAATTCTTAAGTTGGTCAGAGGTTGGAAATCGTCTCCCATGCACTCAGCAGCGCTCCCCCCCACAAGGAGCATCCTCATTGCAAAGCTGGGGGACTGTGTCGAGGCATCTGTGAGTAAATGTGAGCTGAGCCCCAGTCCTGCTGCAGCTGAACTCTTCCCACCCTTTCCAGGTAAAACACCTGAATATGTACAAGCACTTGCAAGCCTAGAGGAAGGGCTGTGGAGCCTCACTAGTGAGAGCACGCAGGCCGACTTGGTGCCTGCAGGCCAGCCAGGATGGTCCTGGCCCCAGATGCCCTTCTGGAAGCTTTCCATTTCCCTGCCTGGGATACCACTCCTGCCACGGCCCCCACTGCTTTTTTACTTCCTCACCTCTGCCTGGGGAGAAATTCCAGTGGCAGGTATGGGTGACACATCCTCTTCTTTAGCAGGTGGCAGACTGGCAACTCCTGTAGAGAGTCCAGCAGAGCCCCACTCACACTGGGCCACCCACAAAGCCACGGCCCCTCACTCCCTCCCACCACCCCAGCCCCGACACTGCTGACGGGGCAGAGAATATGGCGTCAGGCACAGCTACAGGGGCTCTTGCTGACTGGAGAGGTGTTTATATTGACCTCAACCCAGGCACACCTGTGGGGCGGGGCTGGCAGGCAGTGTCAGGCTGCCCAAATCAGACAATCCTCACCCCTCAGGGGCTCACAGTTGCAGAAAATGAACCTTGCTAAACGGGTCAGTCCCAAGGAACAGGTGTGGGCTCTTGAGAGTCAGGATAGACAAGGGGCTGCAGCTGCGGCTTGTTTTCTTATCATTTTATCTGGTCCATGAGTGGAAAACAACTTCAAGAAGACCCTATCCTAATGAGAGGAACCCAGGAGTCAGGTAGAGGAGTGATGGTGGGTGGAGACAGAGGCCTGGTGCCCTGGCTGCAGTGGAAGTGTCTGGAAGACCAGGCAGAGAGAGGCTGCACAGAGTGATAGCCAGGGTCACAGACCTGTCAGACCTGCTGTTTGTTAGTTCAAGTCCTGCTCGGAGGTGTTCTGTGTCAGCTGTGAGCGACAGGTGAGCTGGGGGTTCTCTGCAAGGTGGGCTATGTGCACAGTTCCTGTGTGTCCAGCCCTGCTGGGGTACCTGCCCAGGGGAGTTCCATATCATGGGAATGGCCAGACTATGAGAGCCCCATGGGCTGCTGGGTAGCTGCAGAGGTGACCTCCATACCCTGGGAGGGACTTGAACAGGAGAGCCCCGTGGGCTGTGGGGATGGGTGGTGCAGCCCAGGTGAGCTCCATATCCTGGGATTGTTCTGACCACGAGAGCCCCATGGGCTGCTGGAGACCTGGTAAAGGATATCAGGACAGACAGTGAAGCCACCGAGGATATACATCCAGTAGCTCCTATTTCCTACACCCTGCTGGAAATTCTACCATCCACCAGGCCATGGCATTCTCTATTAGACTTCAATGATGCCTTCTTCTGTATTCCATTCATCTCAGAGTCACAAGAATTTTTGGCTTGTGAGTGGCAGTACACAACATTCAACAAAACCAATAATGCTGGGCCGTCCTGTCCCAATGGTTCAAAAATCCCCACACCATCATTGGGGAAATGTCCTCTAAAGACCTAAACGTTCTACCTCTGTAAAAGGGAACCCTCCTTCAATGTGCAGATGACATTCTGATCGCCAGGCCTACTAAAGACGCCTCTGAACTACCTAGCCAAGAAAGGATAGAAGGTGTCCAAGAAAAAGGCTCAAATATCCCAGGCTCAGGTGACATGCCTGGGCTTCATCCTCACAGATATTTGGAGAAACGCATCCCAGGATAGGGAAGAAGCCATTTGCAGCCTTACCTCTTCTAAAACTAGAAGACAGCTTAGGGGTTCCTGGGGAGGCCAAGGTTTTCTGCATCTGGATCCCTAACTACAGTCTAATAGCTGGGCCTCTACATGAAACACTGACACAAAAAGATGATGATCATTTTGAATAGAATCCAGAAGCAGCCTTTCAAGAATGGAAAGAGCAATCAATTCAGATCCTTGCCCAGGAACTCGCTAATTTAGCTAAACCCATTGACCTTTACATACCCGGTCAAAGGTTAATCGCCCTTGGAGCCTTAGTGCAAAAACTGGGCCACTTGAACTGGAGCAACACAAGAATGCCCTTCAGGTATGATAAACTATGGTCACCAAGGGCTTTGCCCACCGACTCATCAGGCCAGGATACTGGGGTATCTAAAAAGCTGGAAATCAGCAGCCCACAAGGCCAGCTCCCTCCTAAGGGAAAAGGACCCCATGTGGTGATCCTAACCACCCATCATGTCCTGAAGTTGCAGGGGTCGCTCTGTGGACAGACTGACCTCGAGTGAGGAGGCCCTCCAACTCCTACCTCCAGAGAGACAAATGGGGGCAACGGGCCCCCAAGATGACTCGTGTGACCATCACTTGACCTGGAGTTTCTCTCAGAAAACAACAAGACTGTGCTCCGAAAGAGCAGACTACTGCTTGCAGGACTTACTGCACCCAGAGCGGAGCTAATAAGCTTGGCGGGGGAAACGTATATCACGCTTTCACCATAGAAAACCCTACAGACACCGCGGTGATGGTGGCCAATATGACCGGCTGGACTGCTGGCTACTTCTAAAGGCCGTTGACTCAGTGGACGTCATGGTCCTGGATCACCACTGACCCTGGACTGTCTGGGAGTTCCGCGGGCAGGGCTCTGACACATGGTGCTGTTTGTACATTAATTCAGGGACCTAATTAAAGAAAGCACAGACTACTGGTCAGAGCATATAGGCTGGCAAAAAACGTCAGCCTAATGTCACCGAACAAATGTGGGGTGGGGTGAAACCTGCCACCACAGCATCTCTGCGCATCTCTTTCCTGGACCCTTAAAAGTCATTAGAATCTATAAAATTTCCAATGCTGGTGCTCAGGCGGACGAGAAGTGAGGCAGGAGGCTTTGGGACAATCAACCTCACCTGGAGGCTGGTGGGAAGACGTTTTGCCGTATCCACCACGTATCAGGGCTCCCACCACAGGATGAAGCAGTTACAAAAGAGGGGTCTGCACCCTCAACACCCCAAGAATGAGGAATGGAACAAAAAGCAGAGGAGGGGTTCGTCTCTGGCAACGTTCATTAAAAATTCCTGGGAGATAAAAAGAGAATCTGGGCAATAAAATAAAGTCTAAGCTGTTTTTCCTTTGTGCTTTGTCTAATTTCACGTGCTCCTAGGGTTCCACATGCAGAGGTCCCACACCCGGCACTTCAGACCCGATTTCCTATTGCAGAATGGCTGGGTCGACACCTCAGCTAGCGGGATCCCATGCAGACTCCACGGCATAGAGCCTGAGCTGCAGCCAACCCAGCTCTCGAGATCTCCATCCCCTAACTCCCACTGACGCTGCCGGGATCCCTACACAGCAGCCCAGCCCACAGCCCATGGGGGAGTGCATGCTCTCACCTCTCCATTCGGTTTTCAAAATAATGTTTCCTTTGCTTCTGAACCAAACTCAGTCTTGATCTGTTGGCTCCAATGACACTGGGCACAGGGACTCCTGTTGGGGTTCCCTCTGGATGATCAGTAACAGAAATTGAGAACATTGTAACTTCATTGAACAGATGTGTGAGCCAAACTGTAGTTAACATAGAGCAGTGTATAATGCTCGGGTAAAATAAGATTTTTCTAAGACTTACATTTGATATTTCCATCACTTTACTATAAGCAAGTTCAGTGAAGACGTCTGTCTTATTTGTCAGGTCAACATTAGAGAAATGAAGTGATTTATTTCCATGGATGTACATCGAATACTCTTGGCTGAAGCTTCAATCTTGTTTTGAATGCTTTTCCATTGAAAAGGATACCACTCTTTCAGCTCCCCCATTTCTGAGAAGTATAAAATCTTATAATTTATTATTACCAAAGGGGAAAGGTAAGAGAAGGGATAAATTAACAGTTTGGGATTAACACATACACACTGCTATCTATAAAATAGATCATCAACAAGGAACTACTGTATAGCACAGGGAACTACACTGAATATTTTGCAATAACTTATAAGGGGAAATAATCTGAAAAAGAATCGATATTTTTATTGACATCATCTATCAATGACAGATAAAATGTAACCTAAGCAAGGCCGATGGTGAGCGCTTCTGAACCTGAAGATTTCAATCATCTAAAGTTTGGGCTCTGCCTATTTCCCAAGGCCCTTAATGGACATACGTGTAGCCGTAGCTTAAAAATTCCCCAGTTTGGGGTTCGGGGAGGCACTGATTTGGAAAAATCCCTGGTGTTCTCCTTCCATGCACGGGACCCTTCCTACAGCTAAAACATGCTTGTCACACCTAGAGGATGGTACACCGTTTGATCAGAAAGAGTTTGGAAAAGGCACCTCATCTCCTCATCGCATGGTGCTCGGGTTCACCCCTCCAGCATATTTCCTAACAATCTCCTCACTTGGGGATATCAGCACCATCAACATCCTGTTGCACACAGTTTGGAATTTGTCCAGAGGATGAAGCGGAAGGATGAGAAAAATTTAGAGACAAATCTTAGGTGTTCGGACAGGCACATGCCACTCTAATTTCCAATCCGGAAGACAAATTCATCAAAGGCTAGAATTGCCCATGGAAAGAGAATAGGGCTAGAGGAAATCCCGCTGTTTTGTGTCCAGTTTCCAAAAACACAAGTTGAAAAATGGAACTCAGGGGCACTAAAATTCATGAAACTGCAGAGTTGAAAATATCTATTGTTGAAAAATGTCTTGAGGTAAGTCACAGAAAAGGACTTGTAAGCAAGGGGAATGGCAGGAAACAGATTTGAAGAGGTAGAAAGGACACCCCATTAAAGCACAAGAAAAGGGGCTGAACATCGCCAATGATGCAGTTGGCTCAAAAGGGCGTATGCATTTTTTCTGAATATATTCAAGTAAAGGCCATTCACACTTTTTATCCAACCAAAGAGGTGGGCACTGGAAATCAATACTACAAAATGTATCACTTCACATCAGTCAGAAGGGCCATCCACATAAAGTGTAAACACCAGAAATGCAGGACAGGGTGAGGAGAAAAGGGAGCCCTGTGAGGCTGATAGTGGAAATGTAATGTGCCAACGGCCACTCTGGAGAAGTGTATTGTGTTTGCTAAAACATCTGAAAACTGAGCTACAGAGCATAGGGCACTTGCACTCATGGGCGTATACCTTGGGAAAAACAAAAAATGACAGAAAACAGGCACCCCAACCTTTACCACCTCTCTGTTAAAAAGGGCCTCCACTTGGATATAACCTAAATGTCCCTGGAAGGATAAAATGGATAAAAGAGATGGGGTACTTATGTAGAGTGGAATATTACTCATCCAGAAATCAATGAAATAAGGCCAGTTGGAACAACTCTGGAGGAGTTACATACGATCATTCTAAGTGACACATGTCAGAAAGAAAAAGACACATATCATAAGATGTCACTTAAAGGTGGAATCAAAAATGGCTACACCTGAAATAAACTACAAAACAGAAACATAGTCAAATATGTAGAAAATAGACATAAGGCTGCTAAATGGGAAAGGTGGGGAATGGTGAGGTATTATCCAGGAGGTTGAAATTAGCAAAGATACCATTCCAAGTACCGAATTGAATAACTGGCAAGGCCTACACGGTACCTCAAAGAACGGCACTCAGTCCACTCAAGTCACTGGAAAATAATACATATGACTCGTAAGCATCTGAGAAAGAATTTATTGTTGTCTCACAGTACATGAATCAAGTGGATGTACAGCAGCAAAAAACAGAGCTTTGAAAATCAGCTGTAACCAATATAAAAATAAATTTAAAAATATTTATAAAAACAGTGAGACAGACAAAAATTCTTACAACTTTTGTTGAAGGGCTACGATGTAGCATGGATTGAACACATGTAGACCCACAGCAGGATGATATATAAGGCTGGAAGCTATGCACGCTAAGAGATGTTAGAGAGGCTGGGTGAGGAAATGCAGACCTTTTAAAGTAATACTGCCTGGTACCCATTCCATTGGTCCGAAATCTGCAGTTTCAAGGCAATCTTCTGACAGCAAAAACATGCCTGCGAAACCGAGATGAATGTACACCGTGTGCTCAGGAGAGGTGTCTAAAATGCACCTCATTTTTGATCTCCTGGTGCAGGGGTTCGCCATTCCAGCCACATTACTAACAATCTCCCGACTTGGAGAATCAGCACCTTTAACCTCCTGTTTCACACAGTTTGCAATTTTGAAGAGGATAAATGGGAAGAGGAGGAACCAATGAGAGATTAACTGTAGGAGTTTTGACAGGCACATGTCACTCTAATTTCCCATTAGGAACAAGAATTAACCAAAGGCTCAGCCTGCCTCCCCAGAACCAGAATAGGGCCGGAATCAATCCAATGGTTTGGCGGTCAGCTCACAAAAAAAGCGAGTTGCAAAATGGAGCTCAGGAGCAGACAATTCAAAGACCTGCAAAGATATAAATGATAACCAACGTCCAAAAATATATTCAGGTAAGGCAACGAAGAGGTTCTGAATGAGAGGCAGAATTGCAGGAAACAGATTTCAAAAGGTAGATTGTACTCAAATTTAAAGCATATGAAAAGCAGCAGAATTTCTAAAATGATGCAGTTGGGCAAAAGGGTGTATGCGTTTTTTTCGTGAATATCTTCAGGAAAAAAACACATACAGAGTTTTTGGCCAACCAAGCAAGAGGGAAATGCAAATCCGCACAATAAAGAAGTCTCAATTTCCATTGCTCAGAAAGGCCATCCAAAAAATGTGTACAAATCAAAAATGCAGGAGAGGCCATGGAAAACAGGGAGACTAGTCACGCTGATGGGTGGGGTATAAATATCCAAGAGCTACTCTGAAGAAGTGTATGCTGTTTCCTAAAACATCTATAATACAAAGCCCCCGAGCAAAGGGTTCTTCAACTCATGGACATATAACTTGGGAAGACTAAATATCAACAAGACACAGGCACCCCAAACTTTAGGGCTGCTCTGCATACAAGAACCTCAACTTCGGTACACCTAAAGTATCCCAGGAAAAAGAGAAATGCATAAAGAACTTGTGGTAATTTTGTACAACGGAATATCACTCAGACGTGAAATCAATGTCATAAGGCCAGTAGCAGCATAATGAGAGGATTTAGGTAGGATGATTCTAAGGGAAATTAGTCACACAGAAAAAGAATCTTATCATAAGATATCACTTACAGAGGGAATGTCAACATCACAACACATGAACTGAATTAGGAAAGAGAGCAGCGTCTCACATTTAGAAAACACTCTTATGCCTCCTTAAGGGGAAAGGAGAGGTGGGGTGATGCATAAAACCAGAGTTTGATATTAGCACAGGTACCATTCCATAAACCAAATACAGAATAGACAAGACCTACACCTTCCTCAGTGAACGGGACTCAAAACCCCTATTCCCCACAGAGGAATATATCTGATTAGTAAGAATCTTAAAACCTATGTACTGATATGCCTCTGTAAGGGAATCAAGTGTGTCTACACCGGCATAAACACGTCAGTGAAAATCAGCTCAACCCCATTATAAAAATGAATTTCAAAAACAAAACAAAAAACAGCGAAATTCTTACACAATTCCTTCAGGGGTTCTGATGAAACCTAGAATGACCCTATCTGCAAAGACAGCTGGATGAGACATAAGGCTGGACACTTGGGACTGAGAGGACTGGTGAGATTGGGAGAGAAAATGCAGACCCTTTAAAGTAGTAATGCATGCCACCATTCCATGGGTCCCAAATTTCCAGGTAGAAGGGAATATCACTACAGTTATAACATGTATGGGAAACCTAGGGAATGGACACCCTGTGATGGCGAAAGGTTTCTGAAAGTCTCCTACTTTTTCCTCTCCTTTTGCTACAGTTTGGCATTCCAACTACTTTACTATCAATCTCCCAACTTAGGAGAGTCATCCCCTATAACCTCCTGGTTCGCACAGTTTGCTAATTGTGCAGAGGATGAAAGGGAAGAGGGAGAACCAATCAGAGAGTAGATGTAGGCATTTGGATGGACACATGTCACTCTAAATTCCCATCAGGAAGAAGAATTGACCAAAGCCTCAGCCACCCACAGGGAACCAGTATAGCCACCCCTGGAACCAGTATAGGTCCTGAAGCAAAATTGTGGATTTGCGGTCAGCTCCCAATAATGGGATATGAAAATTGGAGCTCAGGGGCAAAGCAAATCAAAAACCTGCAGAGTTATAAAGGACTACTCTCTTCCAAAAATCTGTTGAGGGAAGGCAACAAAGCGGACTTGAAAATGAGGCAGAATTGCACAAAACATATTTCAAGAGGTAAATTGGAATCGCCTTTAAAGCACAGGAAAGGCATCACAACTTCGAGAATGATGCACTTGGCCAAAAACAGCGTATGATTTTCTCCTGAATATATTCAGGAGAAAAGGCATAGGCCCTTTTTGGCCAATCAAGCAAGCGCACAATGCAAATCCACACTACAAAGAATTGTCGCTTCCCACCGTTCAAAAACGGCATCCGAAAATCTGTAAAAACCAGAAAAGCAAGATAGAGATGACAAGGGCATAAAGCAATATGATCCCAAGGGTCATGGAGGATTGTGATGACAAGCACATGGAGCATTGTGATGACAAGATTATGTATCATTTTGCTGTCAAAGGCATTGTGATGACAAGGTTCATGGAGCACTGGGATGACAAGCGTCATGGATCATTGTGATTAAAGGGTTCATGGAGCATTGGGATGACAAGGGCATGGAGCATTTTGATGACAAGAGTCCCGGATCATTGTGTTGTCAGGGTTCATGGAGCATTGTGATGACAGTGGTCATGGAGCATTGTGATGACAGAGGTCATGGAGCATTGTGATGAGAACCTCATGGAGAATTGGGCTGAAAATGTTCATGGAGTATTGTGATGACAGGGGTCAAGGAGCATTGTGATGACAAGGTACTGGAGCACTGTGATGAGAAGACCATGGATCCATGTGATGACATGTCTCATGGAGCATTCTGATGAAAAGGGTCATGGAGCATTGTGATTACAGGGCTCTTGGAGCATTCTGATGACAAGGGCATTGAACATTGGGATGAGAATGTCATGGAGCGTTCTGATGACATGCATCATGGAGCTTTGTGATGACAAGGGCATGGAGCATTGTGATTACAGGGGTCTTGGAGCACTGTGATGAAAAGGGCATGTAACATTGTGATGAAAAAGGCATGGAGCCTTGTCATGACAGGGTTCAAGGAGCATACTCATGACAAGTGTCAGGGACCATTGTGATGACAAGGGTATTGAGCATTGTGATGACAAATGTCATGGAGCATTGTGATTAGAAGACCATGGATAATTGTGATGACGAGCGTTATGGGGAGCTGTGATGATAAGTGTTATGGAGTATTGTGATCACAAGGATTTGGAGCATTGTGATGACAGAGGTCATAGAGCATTTAGATTTCATTGTGATGACAATAGCATGAAGCATTATGATGATGTGCATTGGTGCATTGTGATGACAGCGTTCATGGTGCATTGAGATGAAAAGGGGCATGGAGAATTATGATTAGAGGAGTCTTGGATCATTATGATGAAAAGGGCATGGAACATTGGTCTGAGATGTTTCATGGATTATTGTGATGAGAGGGGGCAAGGAGCATTGAGATAACAACGGCACGGAACACTGTGATACATGCTTCATGGAGGATTGTAATGACAAGCGCATGGAGCATTGTGAGAAGAATGGCATCGAGCATTGTGATGAAAAGCATCATGGATCCTGTGATGACAAGGGCTTGGAACGATGTGATGAGAGGTTTTTGGAGCATTGTGATGACAATGGCATGGAGCATTGTGATGCCAAGGGTCATGGTGTTTTGTGATGACAAAGGTCATGGAGCAGTTTGAAGACAAGGGTGTGGTGAATTCTCTTGTGAAGGGCAGGGAGCATTGTGATGAAAGGGTCATGGAGCAATTTGATGAAAAGTGTCATGGAACATTTTGATGACAGGGGTTATGGAACATTGTGATGTCAGGAGTCATGGAACATTTTCATGACGGTGTTGTGGACCATTGTGACGACAGGGGAGTGGGTGTATTGTGATGACTAGTGAGGGAACATTTTGATATCATTCGTGAGAGAGCATTTTGATAAGAAGTGCATGGAGCATTGTGATGACAAGTTTTTTTTTTGTTTTTTTTTTTTTTTTTTTCTTTTTGCGGCATGCGGGCCTCTCACTGTTGTGGCCTCTCCCGTTGCGGAGCACAGGCTCCGGATGCGCAGGCCCAGCGGCCATGGCTCACGGGCCCAGCCGCTCCGCGGCATATGGGATCCTCCCAGACCGGGGCACGAACCCGTATCCCCTGCATCGGCAGGCGGACTCTCAACCACTGCGCCACCAGGGAGGCCCATGATGACAAGTTTTATGGAGCATTGTGATGACAAGATTGTGGAGCATTGTGATGACATGCACATGGCGCACTGTGATGACATGGGTCATGGAGCACTGTGCTGATAAAGACATGGAGCAATGTGATGACAAGGGTCACCGAGCATTGTGATGAAAATTTCATGGAGCATTTTGGTGACAAAGGTCACAGAGCCTTGTGATGACGAGGGCATGGACCATTGTGATGACAAAGGTCATGAAGCATTGTGATGACTGGAGTCACGGAGCATTGTGATGACAGGGGTCATAGAGCATTGTGATGGAAAGGCAATGAGCATTGTGATGACAGGGGCATGGAGCATTGGCCTGACATGTTTCATGGATTATTGTGATGACAGTGGGCATGGTGCAATGTGATGACAAAGGCATGGAGCATTGTGATGAGAAGGTCATGGAGTATTTTGAAGACAGGTCTCAGGGAGCATTGTGATGACATATGTCATGGTCCATTGCGATGACAATGGAATGGAACATTGTGATGCCAAGTGTCATGGAGGATTGTGATGACAAATGTAATGGAGAATTTTGATGACAAGGGCTTGGAGCATTGTGATGACAAGGGACATGGAGCATTGTGATGACAAGGGCATGGAGCATTGTGATGACAAGGGCCATTGAGAATTTTGATGACAAGTTCATGAAGCATTGTGATGAGAAGCATATGGAGCTTCCTATGACAGGGGTCATGGAGCATTGCGATGACAACTGCATAGAGAATTGTGATGACAAATCATGTAGCACGGTGATGAGAAGTGTCATGGAGCATAGTGCTGCCAAGAACGAGGAGAATTGTGATGACAAGGGACATGGAGCATTGTGATGACAAGGGCATGGAGCACTGTGATGGAAAGACCGTGGAGCAGTGTGATGAGAAGACCATGGATAATAGTGATGACGAGCATCATGGAGCACTGTAATGACAAGGGGAATGCAGCATTGTGATGACAGTGGCCATGGAGCATTGTGATGACAAGGGTCATGGAGCATTTTGATGACAAGGGCGTAGAGCATTGTGATGAGAAGACCATGGATAATTGTGATGACGAGCGTCATGGAGCACAGTAATGACAAGGGGTATGGAGCATTGTGATGACAGTGGCCATGGAGCATTGTGATGACAAGTGTCATGGAGCATTCTAATGACAAGCTTGTGGAGTATTGTGACGACAATGGCATGGAGCATTTTGATGACAGTGGCCATGGAGCATTGTGATGACAAGTGTCATGGAGCATTCTAATGACAAGCTTGTGGAGTATTGTGACGACAATGGCATGGAGCATTGTGATGAAAAGTGCAGGGAGCATTGGGATGAAATAGGCATGAAGCCATTTCATGACAGGTTTCAAGGAGCATTCTGACGACAAGTGTCAGGGAACATTGTGATGACAAGTGTATTGAGAATGGTGATGAAAAAGATCATGGAGCATTTTGACGAAAAGGGCATGGAGTATTGTGATGACAGGCATCATGGAGCGTTGTGATGACAAGTGTTATGGAACATTGTGATCACAAGGGTTTGGAGCATTGTGATGATAGAAGTCATGGATCATTTTGTTTTCAAGGAGCATGGAGCATTGGGATGACAAGGGCATGAATCAATGTGATCCCAAGGTTCATGGAGGAATTTGATGACAATGGTAAGGGAGTATTTTGATGACAAGCAAATGGAGTATTTTGATGACAAGGTCATGTAGCATTTTGCTGACACAGGCATGGAGCATTGTGCTGATAAGGGTCATAGAGCACTGTGATGAGAAGCATCACGGATCATTGTGATTATAGGGGTCATAGAGCATTGGGATGGCAAGGGCATGGATCATTGTGATGACAAGTGTCATGGAGCATTGGGCTGAAAATGTTCATGGAGCATTGTGCTGACTAGGGAATGGAGCATTGTGATGACAAGAGTCCCGGATCACTGTGTTGTCAGGGGTCATGGAGCGTTGTGATGACAGTGGTCATGGAGCATTGTGATGATAGGGATCATGAAGCATTGTGATGAGAAGTTCCTGGAGAATTGGACTGAAAATGTTCAGGAAGTATTGTGAGGACAGGGGTCATGGAGCATAGTGATGACAAGGGAATGGAGCACTGTGATGAAAAGTTCCTGGAGAATTGTGAGGAGAAGACCATGGAGCCTTGTAATAACAAGTCTCATGGAGCATTCTGAATGAAAAGGGGCATGGAGTATTGTGATTACAGGGGTCTTGGGGCATTGTGATGACAAGGGCATGGAGCATTGTGATTACTGGTGTCTTGGAGCATTGTGATGAAATTGGCATGGATCATTGTTATGAAAATGGTATGGAGCCTTGTCATGACAGTGTTCCAGGAGCATACTGATGACAAGTGTCAGGGAGCATTGTGATGACAAGTGTATAGAGCACTGTGATGAAAAAGGTCATGGAGCACTGTGATGAGAAGACCATGGATAATTCTGAGGATGAGTGTCAAGTGACGTTGTGATGATAAGTGTTATGGAACATTGTGATCACAAGGATTTGGAGCATTGTGATGAGACAGATCATCGAATATTTTGATTTCATTGTGATGACAATAGCCTGAAGCATTATGATGATGGGCATGGTGCATTTTGATGACAGGGTTCATGGAGCATTGAGATGCAAAGGGGCATGGAGCATTGTGATTAGAGGGTTCATGGAGCATTGTGATGACAATGGCATGGAGCATTGAGATGCCAAGGGTCATGGAGCCTTGTGATGACAATGGTCATGGAGCATTTTGATGACAAGGGCGTGGTACATTGTGATGAGAAGGGCAGGGAGCATTGTGATGACAGGGTTATAGAGCAATTTGATGAAAAGGGTCATGGAAAATTTTGATGACAGGTGTTATGGTACATTGTGATGTCAGGGGTCAATGAGCATTTTGAGGAAAAGTGTTATGGAGCATTTTGATGACAGGGGTTATGGAACATTGTGATGTCAGGGGTCATCGAACTTTGTGATGATAAGTGCATGTAGCATTGCAAAGACAGAATTAATGGAACATTGTGATGACAGGGGTGAGGGAGTATTGTGATGAATAGTGATGTAACATTGTGATATCAGTGTTGACAGAGCATTTTGATGAGAAGTGCATGGAGCATTGTGATGAAAAGTTTTATGGAGCATTGTGGTGACAAGATTGTGGAGCACAGTGATGAAAAGTGCAGGGTGCATTGTGATGACATGGGTCATGGAACATTGTCCTGACAAGCGCATGGAGCATGGTGATGACGAGGGTCATGGAGCATTGTGCTGAGAAAGGCATAGAGCATTGTGATGACAAGGGTCAAAGAGCATTGTGATGAAAAGTTCATGGAGCATTGTGGTTAAATATGTCACAGACACTGTTGATGACTAGGGCATGGACCACTGAGATGACAAAGGTCATGAAGCATTGTGATGAATGGAGGCATGGGGCATTGTGATGACAGGGGTCATGGACCATTGTGATAACAAGTGCATGGAGCCTTCTGATGACAAGGGAATGGAGCATTGGTCTAATAAGTTTCATGGATTATTGTGATGACAGTTGGAATGGCGCATTGTGATGACAAGGGCATGGAGCATTGTGATGGCCAGGTCATGCAGTACTGTGAAGACAGGTGTCAGGGAGCATTGTGATGACATATGTAATGGCCCATAGTGATGAGAATGGCATGGAGCATTGTGATGCCAAGTGTCATGGAGGATTCTGATGACAAAGGTAATGGAGCATTGTGATGACAATGGCTTAGAACATTGTGATGACAAGGGTCAGGGAGCATTGTGCTGACAAGTGCATGGAGAATTGTGATGACAAGGGTCATGGAGCATTGTGATGACAAGCTTGTGGAGTATTTTGATTACAATGGCATGGAGCATGTTGATGAAAATGGCATGGAGCATTGTGATGAAAATGGCATGGGGCATTGTGATGAAAAGTGTATTGAGAATTGTGATGACAAAGTCTTGGAGCATTGTGATGAAAAGGGCATGGAGTATGGTGATGACAGGCATTATGCAGCGTTGTGATGACAAGTGTTATGGAACACTGTGATCACAAGGGTTTTGAGCATTGTGATGACAGAAGTCATGGATCATTTTGATTTCAAGGAGCATGGAGCATTGTGATGACAAGGGCATGAAGCAATGTGATCCCAAGGTTCATGGAGGACTGTGATGACAATGGTAATGGAGTATTGTGATGAAAAACGAATAGAGCATCGCAATGACAAGGTCAGGTAGCATTTTGCTGACAAAGTAATGGAGCACTGTGATGACAGGTTTCATGGAGCACTGTGATGACAAGCGTCAAGGACCATTGTGAATACAGGGGTCATGGAGCATTGGGATGACAAGGGCATGGATCATTTTGATGACAAGGGTCATGGAGCATTGGGATGAAAATGTTCATGGAGTATTGTGATGACAGGGGTCATGGAGCATTTTGATGAGAAGGTCATGGAGCATTGGGCTGAAAATGTTCATGGAGTATTGTGATGACAGGGATCATGTTGCATTTTGATGAAAAGTTCCTAGAGCACTTTGATGAGAAGACATAGGAGACTTGTGATGACAAGTCTCATAGAGCATTCTGAAGAAAAGGGACATGGAGCATTGTGATTACAGGGGTCTTGGAGCATTGTGATGACAAGGGAATGGAGCATTGTGATGAGAAGGCCATGGAGCATTCTGATGACATGTGTCATTGAGCTTTGTGATGACAAGGGCATGGAGCATTGTGATTACATGGGACTTGGAGCATTGTGATTAAAAGGGCATGGATCATTGTGTTGAAAAAGGCATGGAGCCTTGTCATGACAGGGTTCAAGGAGCATACAGACAACAAGTGTCAGGGAGCATTTTGATGACAAGTGTATTGAGCATTGTGATGACAAAGGTCATGGAGCATTGTGATGAGAAGAACATGGATAATTGTGATGACGAGTGTCATGGGGCACTGTGATGACAAGTGTTATGGAATATTGTGATCACAAGTTTTTGGAGCATTGTTATGACTGAGGTCATGGAGCATTTTGATTTCATTGTGATGACAATAGCATGAAGCATTATGATGATGGGCATGGTGCATTGTGATGACAGGGTTCATTGATCATTGAGATGAAAAATGGGCATGGAGCATTGTGATTACAGGGGTCTTGGAGCATTGTGATGAGAAGGGTCATGGAGCCTTGTGATGACAAGGCCACGGAACATCGTGATGGCAGGGGTCATTGAGCATTGTTATGACAGGGGTACTGGAGCATTTTGACGGCAAGGGCATGGAGCATTGTGATGAGAAGGCCATGGAGCATTCTGAAGACATGTGTCATGGAGCTTTGTGATGACAAGGTCATGGAACAATGTGATGAGAGTGTTCATGGAGCATTGTGATGACAATGACATGGAGCATTGTGATGCCAAGGGTCATGGATCTTTGTGATGACAAAGGTCATGGAGCATTTTGATGACAAGTGCGTTGAGCATTGTGATGAGAAGGGCAGGGAGCATTGTGATGACAGGGTCATGGAGAAATTTGATGAAAAGTGTCATGGGACATTTTGATGACAGGGAATATGGAACATTGTGATGTCATGGGTCATGGAGGATTATGATGAAAAGGGTCATGGAGCATTTTGATGACCGGGGTTATGAAGCATTGTGATGTCAGGGGTCATCGAACATTGTGATGATAAATGCATGTAGCATTGTGATGACAGGGGTCATGGAACATTGTGATAACCAGGGTGAGTGAGTATTGTGACGAATAGTGATGTAACATTGTGATATCTGTGTTGAGAGAGCATTTTGATGAGAAGTGCATGGAGCATTGTGATGACAGTGTTTATGGAGCATTGTGATGACAAGCTTGTGGAGCGCTGTGATGACAAGCACATGGTGCATTATGATGACATGCATCATGGAGCATCGTGCTGACAAGCGCATGAAGCATTGTGATGACAAGGGACATGGAGCATTGCGCTGAGAAAGGCATAGAGCATTGTGATGACAAGGATCAAAGAACATTGTGATGAAAAGTTCATGGAGCATTGTGATGACAAGGGTCATGGAGCATTGTGATGACAAGGGCATGGAGCATTGGTCTAATAATTTTCATGGATTATTGTGATGACTGTTGGAATGGTGCATTGTGGTGACAAGAGCATGGAGCATTGTGATGACCAGGTCATGCAGTATTGTGAAGAGAGGTGTCAGGGAGCACTGTGATGACATATGTCATGGCCCATTGTGATGACAATGGCATGGATCATTGTGATTCCAGGTGTCATGGAGGATTCTGATGACAAAGGTAATGGTGCATTGTGATGACAGTGGCTTGGAGCATTGAGATGACAAGGGTCAGGGAGCATTGTGCTGACAAGTGCATGGAGAATTGTGATGACAAGGGTCATGGAACATTCTCATGATAAGCTTGAGGAGTTTTTTGCTGACAGTGGCGTGGAGCATTGTGATGAAAACGGCATGGGGCATTGTGTTGAAAAAGGCATGGAAACTTTCGTGACAGCGTTCAAGGAGCATTCTGACGACAAGTGTCAGGGAGCATTGTGATGACAAGTGTATTGAGAATTGTGATGACAAAGGTCATGGAGCATTGTGATGAAAAGTGCATAGAGTATTGTGATGACAGGCATCATGGATCGTTGGGATGACAACTGTTATGGAACATTGTGATCACAAGGTTTTGGAGCATTGTCATGACAGAGGTCATGGATCATTTTGATTTCAAGGAGCATGGAGCATTGTGATGACAAGGGCATGTAGCAATGTGATCCCAAGGTTCATGGAGGATTATGATGACAATGGTAATGGAGTATTTTGGTGACAAGCACATAGAGCATGTTAATCACAAAGCCATGTAGCATTTTGCTGACAAAGGCATGGAACATTGTGATGACAGGTGTCATGGAGCACTTTGATGACAAGCGTCACAGAGCATTGTAATACAGGGGTCTTGGAGCATTGGGATGACAAGGGCATGGATCATTGTGATGACAAGGGTCATGGAGCATTGGGCTGAAAATGTTCATGGAGTATTTTGATGACGGGGTCATGGAGCATTGTGATGACAGAAGTCATGGAGAATTTTTATTTCATTGTGGTGACAATAGCCGGAAGCCTTATGATGAAGGGTATGATGCATTGTGATGACAGGGTTCATGGAGCATTGAGATGAAAAGGGGCATGGAGCATTGTGATTACAGAGGTCTTGGAGCACTGTAATGACAAGGGCATGGAGCATTTTGATGAGAAGGCCGTGGAGCATTCTGATGACATGCGTCATTGAGCTTTGTGATGACAAGGGCATGGAGCATTGTGATTACATGTGTCTTGGAGCATTGTGATTAAAAGGACATGGATCATTGTGATGAAAAAGGCATGGAGACCTCTCATGAGAGGGTTAATGGAGCATACTGATGACAAGTGTCAGGGAGCATTGTGATGAAAATTGTATTGAGCATTGTGATGACAAAGTTCATGGAGCATTGTGATGAGAAGACCATGGATAATTGTGATGATGAGCGTCATGGAGTGTTGTGATGATAAGGGCTATGGAACATTGTGATCACCAGGGATTGGAGCATTGTGATGACAGAGGTCATGGAGCATTTTGATTTAATTGTGATGACAATAGCCTGAAGCATTATGATGATGGGCAGGCTCCATTGTGATGACAGGGTTCATGGTGCATTGAGATGAAAAGACGCATGGAGCATTTTGATTAAAAGGGTCTTGGAGCATTGTGATGACAAGTGAATGGAGCCTTGTGATGACAGGGCCATGGAATATTCTGATGACATGCGTCATGTAGCTTTTTGATGACAAGGGCATGGAGCATTTTGATTAGAGGGGTCGAGGAGCATTGTGATGACAAGTGTCATGGAGCCTTGTGATGACAAGGCCGTGGATCATTTTGATGGCAGGTGTCATGGAGCATTGTTATGAAAGAGGTAAAGGAGCATGGTGATGAGAAGGGCATGGAGCATTGGTCTGAAATGTTTCATGGATTATTGTGATGAGAGTGGGCATAGAGCATTGTGATGATAAGGGCATGGAACACTGTGATACATGGGTCATGGAGGATTGTAATGACAAGGTCATGGGGCATTGTGATGAGAAAGGCATCGAGCCTTGTGATGACAAGTGACATGGAGCTTTGTGATGACAAGGGCATGGAGCAATGTGATGAGAGGGTTCATGGAGCATTGTGATGACAATGACATGGAGCATTGTGATGCCAAGGGTCATGGCACTTTGTGATGACAAAGGTCATGGAGCATTTTGAAGACAATTGCATGGTGCATTGTCATGAGAAGGGCAGGGAGTATTTTGATGACAGGGACATGCAGCAATATGATGGAAAGTGTATTGGAATATTTTGATGACAGGGGTTATAGAATATTGTGATATCAGGGGTCATGGAACTTTGTGATGATAAAGGGATGTAGCATTGTGATGAGAGGGGTCATGGGACATTGTGATTACCGTGGTGAGGGAGTATTGTGACAACTAGTGATGGAACACTGTGATATCTCTGGTGAGAGAGCATTTTGATGAGAAGTGTATGGAGCATTGTGATTACAAGGTTTATGGAGCATTGCAATGACAATTTTCTGAACCGTTGTGATGAAAAGCGAATGGCACATTGTGATGACAAGGGTCATGGAACATTTTTCAGACAAAGTCATGGAGCATTTTGATGACAATGGTCACGGAGCATTGTGATGAAAACGGAATGGGGCATGGTGATGAAAAAGGCATGGAGCCTTTTCGTGACAGGGTTCAAAGAGCATTCTAATGACAAGTGTCAGGGAGCTTTGTGATGACAAGTGTACTGAGCATTGTGATGACAAATGTCATGGAGCACTGTGATGAAAAGGGCATGGAATTTTGTGATGACAGGCATCATGGAGCATTGTGATGACAAGTGTTATGGAACATTGGGATCACAAGGGTTTGGAGCATTGCGATGACAGAGGTCATGGATGATTTTGATTTCAAGGAGCATGGAGCATTGTGATGACAAGGGCATGAAGCAATGTGCTCTCAAGGTTCATGGAGGATTGTGATGACAATGGAAATGGAGTATTGTGATGACAAGCGCATAGAGCATTGTAATGACAAGGTCATGTAGCATTTTGCTGACAAAGCCATGGAGCACAGTGATGACAGGTGTCATTGAGCACTGTGATGACAAGCGTCATGGAGCATTGTGAATACAGGGGTCATGGAGCATTGGGATGACAAGGCCATGGATCATTGTGATGAGAAGGTCATGGAGTATTGTAAACACAGGTGTCAGGGAGCATTGTGATGACATATGTCATGGTCCATTGCAATGACAATGGCAGGGAGCATTGTGATGCCAAATGTAATGGAGGATTTTGGTGACATATATAATGGAGCATTGTGATGACTAGGGCTTGGAGCATTATGATGGCAAGGGCCATTGAGAATGTTCAGAACAAGGTCGAGAAGCATTGTGATGACAAGTTCCTGGAGCATTGTGATGAGAAATCCACAGAGACTTGTGATGACAAATCTCATGGAGCATACTGATGAAAAGGGGCATGGACCACTGTGATTACAGGGGTCTTGGAACATTGTGATGACATGGGCATGGAGCATTGTGAGTAGAAGGCCAAGGAGCATTCTGAAGACATGTGTCATTGAGCTTTGTGATGACAAGGGCATGGAGCATTGTGTTTAAATGGGTCTTGGAGCATTGTGAAGAAAAGGGCATGGATCATTGTGATGAAAAAGGCATGGAGCCTTGTCATGACAGGGTTCAAGGAGCATACAGACAACAAGTGTCAGGGGGCATTTTGATGACAAGTGTATTGAGCATTGTGATGACAATGGTCATGGAGCACTGTGATGAGAAGACCTTGGATAATTGTGATGACGAGTGTCATGGGGCACTGTGATGACAAGTGTTATGGAATATTGTGATCACAAGGGTTTGGAGCATTGTTATGACTGTGGTCATGGAGCATTTTGATTTCATTGTGATGACAATAGCATGAAGCATTATAATGATGGGCATGGTGCACTGTGATGACAGGGTTCATGGATCATTGAGATGAAAAATGGGCATGGAGCATTGTGATTACAGGGGTCTTGGAGCATTGTGATGAGAAGGGTCATGGAGCCTTGTGATGACAAGGCCACGGAACATCGTGATGGCAGCGGTCATGGAGCATTTTTATGACAGGTGTAATGGAGCATTGTGACGGCAAGGGCATGGAGCATTGTGATGAGAAGACCATGGAGCATTCTGATGACATGTGTCATGGAGATTTGTGAGGACAAGGGCATGGAGCATTGTGATGCCAAGGGTCATGGATCTTTGTGATGACAAATGTCATGGAGCATTTTGATGACAAGGGCGTTGTGCACTGTGATGAGAAGGGCACTGAGCATTGTGATGACAGGGTCATGGAGCAATTTGATGAAAAGGGTCATGGAACATTTTGATGAGAGGTGTTATGGAACATTGTGATGTCAGGTGTCATGGAGCATTATGATGAAAAGGGTCATGAAGCATTTTGATGACAGGGGTTATGGAGCATTGTGATGTCAGGGGTCATCGAACATTGTGATGATAATTGCATGTAGCATTGTGATGACAGGAGTCATGGCACATTGTGATAACAGGGGTGAGGGAGTATTGTGACAAATAGTGATGTAACATTGTGATATCTGTGGTGAGAGAACATTTTGATGAGAAGTGCATGGAGCATTGTGATGACAAAGTTTATGGAGCATTCTGATGACAAGCTTGTGGAGCACTGTGATGACAAGCGCATGGTGCATTATGATGACATGTGTCATGGAGCATCGTGCTGACAAGCGCATGGAGCACTGTGATGACAAGGGTCATGGAGCATTGCGCTGAGAAAGGCATAGAGAATTGTGATGACAAGGATCAAAGAGCATTGTGATGAAAAGTTCATGGAGCATTGTGATGACAAGGGTCATGGAGCATTGTGATGACAAGGGAATGGAGAATTGGTCTAATAAGTTTCATGGATTATTGCGATGACTGTTGGAATGGTGCATTGTGGTGACAACGGCATGGAGCATTGTGATGACCAGGTCATGCAGTATTGCGAAGAGAGGTGTCAGGGAGCACTGTGATGACATATGCAATGGCCCATTGTGATGACAATGACATGGAGCGTTGTGATGCCATGTGTCATGGAGGATTCTGATGACAAAGGTAATGGTGCATTGTAATGACAGTGGCTTGGCGCATTGAGATGACAAGTGTCAGGGAGCATTGTGCTGACAAGTGCATGGAGAATTTGATGACAAGGGTCATGGAATATGCTCATGATAAGCTTGTGCAGTTTTTTGCTGACAGTGGCGAGGATTATTGTGATGAAAACGGCATGGGGCATTGTGTTGAAAAAGGCATGGAGCCTTTCGTGACAGGGTTCAAGGAGCATTCTGAGGACAAGTGTCAGGGAGCATTGTGATGACAAGTGTATTGAGAATTGTGATGACAAAGGTCGTGGAGCATCGTGATGAAAAGTGCATGGGGTATTGTGATGACAGGCATCATGGAGAGTTGGGATGACAAGTGTTATGGAACATTTTGATCAAAAGGTTTTGGAGCATTGTGATGACAGAGGTCATGGATCATTTCGATTTCAAGGAGCATGGAGCATTGTGATGACAAGGGCATTAAGCAATGTGATCCCAAGGTTCATGGAGGATTGTGATGACAATGGTAATGGAGTATTCTGATGACAAGCGCATAGAGCATGGTAATGACAAAGTCATGTAGCATTTTGCTGACAAAGGCATGGAACATTGTGATGACAGGAGTCATGGAGCACTGTGGTGACAAGCGTCACGGAGCATTGTGAATACAGGGGTCATGGAGCATTGGGATGACAAGGGAATGGAGCATTGTGATGACAGGTGTCATGGAGCACTGTGATGACAAGCGTCAAGGAGCATTGTGAATACAGGGGTCATGGAGCATTGGGATGAAAAGGGCATGGATCATTGTGATGACGAGGGTCATGGAGCATTGGGCTGCAAATATTCATGTAGTGTTTTGATGACAGGTGTCATGGAGCATTGTGATGACAGAGGTCATGGAGAATTTTGATTTCATTGTGCTGACAATAGCCGGAAGCATTATGATGAAGGGTATGATGCATTGTGATGACAAAGGCATGGAGCATTTTGATGAGAAGGCCATGGAACATTCTGATGACATGTGTCATGGAGCTTTGTGATGACAACGGCAAGGAGCATTGTGATTACAGGTGTCTTGGAGCATTGTGATGACAAGTGTCATGGAGCCTTGTGATGACAAGGCCGTGGATCATTGTGATGACAGGGGTCATGGATCATTGTTCTGACAGGGGTAATGGAGCATTGTGATGACAAGGGCATGGAGCATTGATATTACAAGGTTTATGGAACATTGCTATGACAACTTTGTGGACCGTTGTGATGAAAAGCACGTGGCACATTGTGATGACAAGGGTCATGGAACATTTTTCTGACAAAGTCATGGAACATTGTGATGACAAGGATCACGGAACATTGTGATGAAAAGTTCATGGAGCATTGTGGTTACAAATGTCACAAAGCCTTGTGATGACGTGGGCATGGACAATTGTGATGACAAATGTTATGAAGCATTGTGGTGACTTGAGTCATGGAGCATTGTGATGACAGGGGTCATGGAGTACTGTGATGACAAAGGCAAGGAGCACTGTGATGACAGTCGTCATGAAACACTGTGATGACAAGCGTCACGGAGCATTGTGAATACAGGGGTCATGGAGCATTGGGATGACAAGGGCATGGAGCATTCTGATGACAGGTGTCATGGAGCACTGTGATGACAAGCGTCACGGAGCATTGTGAATACAGGCGTCATGGAGCACTGGGATGACAAGGGCATGAATCATTGTGATAACAAGGATCATGGAGCATTGGGCTGAAAATGTTCTTGGAGTATTTTGATGACAGGTGTCATGGAGCATTGTGATGACAGAGGTCATGGAGAATTTTGATTTCATTGTGCTGACAATAGCCGGAAGCATTATGATGATGGGCATGGTGCATTGTGATGACAGGGTTCATTGATCATTGAGATGAAAAGGGGCATGGAGCATTGTGATTACAGGGGTCTTGGAGCACTGTGATGACAAGGGAATGGAGCATTTTGATGAGAAGGACATGGAACATTCTGATGGCATGTGTCATGGAGCTTTGTGATGACAAGGTCATGGAGCATTGTGATTAAAGGGGTCTTGGAGCATTGTGATGACATGTGTCATGGAGCCTTGTGATGACAAGGCCGTTGAATATTGTGATGGCAGTGGTCATGGAGCATTGTTATGACAGGGGTAATGGAGCATTGTGATGAGAAGGGCATGGAGCATTGTGATTACAAGGTTTATGGAGCATTACCATGACAAATTTGTGGACCGTTGTGATGAAAAGCGCGTAGCACACTGTGATGACAAGGGTCAAGGAGAATTTTTCTGACAAAGGCATGGAGCATGTTGATGACAAAGGTCACGGAGCATTGTGATGAACTGTTCATGGAGCATTGTGGTTACAAAGTCACAGAGCTTTGTGATGATGTGGGCATGGACCATGGTGATGACAAACGTTATGAAGCATTGTGATGACTGGAGTCATGGAGCATTGTGATGACAAGGGAATGGAGCGTTGTGGTGACAGGGGCATGGAGCATTGTTCTGAGAAATTTCATAGATTATTGTGATGAGAGTGGACATGGTGCATTTTGATGACAAGGGCATGGATCATTGTGATGAGAAGGTCATGGAGTATTGTGAAGACAGGTGTCAGGGAGCATTGTGATGACATACGTCATTTTCCATTGCAATGACAAAGGCAGGGAGCATTGTAATGCCAAATGTAATGGAGGATTTTGATGACAAATATAATGGAGCATTGTGATGACTAGGGCTTGGAGCATTATGAAGACAAGGGCCATTGAGAATTTTCACAACATGGTCGTGCAACATTGTGATGACAAGTTCCTGGAGCATTGTGATGAGAAATCCATAGAGACTTGTGAGGACAAATCTCATGGAGCATACAGATGAAAAGGGGCATGGACCATTGTGATTACAGGGGTGTTGGAATTTTGTGATGACATGGGCATGGAGCATTGTGAGGAGTAGGTCGTGGAGCATTGGGCTGAAAATGTTCATGGATTATTGTGATGACAGGGGTCATGGAGCATTGTGATGACAAGGGTAAGGAGCATGGTGATGACAATGTCCTGGAGCATTGTGATGTGAAGACCATGGAGACTTGTGATGACAGGTCTCATGGGGCATTCTGATGAAAAGGGGCATGGAGCATTGTGATTACAGGGGTCTTGGAGCATTGTGATGACTAGGGCATGGAGCATTGTGATGAGAAGCCATAGAGCCTTCTGATGACATGCGTCATGCAGTTTTTTGATGACAAGGGCATGGAGCATTGTGATTACAGGGGTCTTGGAACATTGTGATGACAAGGGCATGAAGCATTGTGAGGAGAAGACCAAGGAGCTTTCTGATGGCCTGCGTCATTGAACTTCGTGATGACAAGGGCATGGAGCATTAAGATTACATGTGTCTTGTAGCATTGTGATGAAAAGGACATGGATTATTGTGATGAAAAAGTCATGGAACCTTGTCATGACAGGATTCAAGGAGCATACAGACAACAAGTGTCAGGGAGCATGTTAATGACAAGTGTATTGAGCATTGTGAGGACAAAGGTCATGGAGCATTGTGATGAGAAGACCATTGATAATTGTGATGACGAGCATCATGGGGCATTGTGATGACAAGTGATATGTAATATTGTGATCACAAGGGTTTGGAGCATTGTTATGACAGAGGTCATGGAGCAGATTGATTTCATTGTGATGACAATAGCATGAAGCATTATGATGATGGGCATGGTGCATTGTGATGACAGGGTTCATGGATCATTGAGATGAAAAGGGGCATAGAGCATTGTGATTACAGGGTTCTTGGAGCATTGTGATGAGATGGGTCATGGAGCTTTGTGATGAAAAGGCCATGGAACATCGTGATGGCAGGGGTCATGGAGCATTGCTATGACAGTGGTAATGGAGCACTGTGATGACAAGGGCAAAGAGCGTTTTGAGGAGAATGCAAAGGAGCATTGTGATGACATGCGTCAAGGTGCACTTTGCTGAGAAAGGCATAGAGCATTGTGATGACAAGGGTCCAAGAGCATTGTGATGAAAAGTTAATGGAGCATTGTGGTTAAAAAGTCACAGAGACTGTTGATGATGAGCGCATGGACCATTGTGATGAAAAAGGTCATGAAGCATTGTGATGACTGGAGTCACGGATCATTGTGATGATAGGGGTCATGGAACATTGTGATAACAAGTGCATGAAGCATTGTGATGACCAGGTGTTGCAGTTTTGTGAAGACAAGTGTCATGGAGCATTGTGATGACATATGTAATGGCCCATTGTGATGACAAGGGCAAGGAGCATTGTGAGGCGAAGAACAAGGAGCATTCTGATGGCATGCGTCATTGAGATTTGTGATGACAAGTGTTACGGAATATTGTGATAACAAGGGTTTGGAGCATTGTTATGACAGAGGCCATGGAGCATTTTCATTTCATTGTGATGACAATAGCATGAAGCATTATGATGAAGGGCATGGTGCATTGTGATGACAGGGTTCATGGATCATTGAGATGGAAAAGGGCATAGAGCATTGTGATTGCAGGGTTCTTGGAGCATTGTGATGAGAAGGGTCATGGAGCTTTGTGATGACAAGGCCAGGGAACATCGTGATGGCAGGGGTCATGGAGCATTGGTATGTCTTGTGTAATGGAGCATTGTGATGGCAAGGGCATGGAGCATCGTGATGAGAAGTCCATGGAGCATTCTGATGACATGTGTCTTGGAGCTTTGTGAAGACAAGGGCCTGGAGCAATGTGATGATAGCGTTCATGGAGCATTGTGATGACAATGACATTGAGCATTGTGATGCCAAGGTTCATGGATCTTTGTGATGATAAAGGTCATGGAGCATTTTGATGGCAAGGGCATTGTGCATTGTGATGAGAAAGGCAGGGAGCATTCTGATGACAGGGTCATGGAGCAATTTGATGAAAAGTGTCATGGAATATTTTGATGACAGGTGTTATGGAACATTGTGATGTCAGGGGTCATCGAACATTGTGATGATAAGTGCATGTAGCATTGTGATGACAGGAGTCATGGAACATTGTGATGACAGGGGTGAGGGAGTATTGTGACAAATAATGATGTAGCATTGTGATATCAGTGGTGAGAGAGCATTTTGTTGAGAAGTGCATGGAGCATTGTGATGACAAATTTTAAGGAGCATTGTGATGAAAAGATTGTGGAGCACAGTGATGACAAGCGTATGGTGCATTGTGATGACATGTGTCATGGAGCATTCTGCTGACAAGCACATGGAGCATTGTGCTGACAAATGTCAAAGAGCATTGTGAAGAAAAGTTCATGGAGGATTGTGGTTAAATAGGTCACAGAGACTGTTGATGACGAGGGCATGGACCATTGTGATGACAAAGGTCATGAAGCACTGTGATGACTGGAGTCACGAAGCATGGTGATGACAGGGGTCATGGAGCATTGTGATAAAAAGGGCATGGAGCATTGTGATGACAAGGGCATGGAACATTGGTCTAATAAGTTGCATGGATTATTGCGATGACAGTTGGAATGGCACATTGTGATGACAAGGGCATGGAGCATTGTGATGACCAGGTCATGCAGTATTGTGAAGACTGGTGTCAGGGAGCATTGTGATGACATATGTAATGGCCCTTTGTGATGACAATGGCATGGAGCATTGTGATGCCAAGTGTCATGGAGGATTCTGATGACAAAGGTAATGGAGCATTTTGATGATAATCGCTTGGAGCATTGTGATGTCAATGGTCAGGGAGCATTGTGCTGAGAAGTGCAAGGAGAATTGTGATGACAAGGGTCATGGAGCATTCTGATGACAAGCTTGTGGAGTATTTTGATGACAATGACATAGAGCATTGTGATGAAAATGGCATGGACCCATTTCCTGACAGGGTTCAAGGAGCATTCTGAGGACAAGTGTCAGGGAGCATTGTGATGACAAGTGTATTGAGCATTGTGATGACAAAGGTCATGGAGCATTGTGATGAAAAGGGCTTGGAGTATTGTGATGACAGGCATCATGGAGCGTTGTGATGGCAAGTGTTATGGAACAATGTGATCAAAAGTGTTTGGAGCATTGTGATGACAGAGGTCATGGATCATTTTGATTTCAAGGAGCATGGAGCATTGTGAGGACAAGGGCATGAAGCAATGTGATCCCAAGGTTCAGGAAGGATTGTGATGACAATGGAAATGGAGTATTGAGATGACAAGCGCATAGAGCATTATAATGACAAGGTCATGTAGCATTTTGCTGACAAAGGCATGGAGCATTGTGATGACATGTGTCATGGAGCACTGTGATGACAATCGTCACGGAGCATTGTGAATACAGCGGTCATGGAGCATTGGGATGACAAGGGCATGGGTCATTGGGATGACAAGTGTCATGGAGCACTTGGCTGAAAATGTTCATGGAGTATTGTGATGACACGGGTCATGGAGCATTGTGATGACTAGGGAATGGAGCATTGTGATGACAAGAGTCCCGGATCATTGTGTTGTCAGTTGTCATGGAGTGTTGTGATGACAGTTGTCATGGAGTGTTGTTATGACAGTGGTCATGGAGCCTTGTGATGACAAGGGAATGGAGCATGGGGATGACAAGGTCCTGGAGCACTGTTATGAGAAGACCATGAAGAGTTGTGATGACAAGTCTCATGGTGCATTCTGATGAAAAGGGGCCAGGAGCATTGTGATTTCAGGGGTCTTGGATCATTGTGATGTCTAGGGCCTGGAGCATTGTGATGAGAATGCCATGGAACATTCTGATGACATGCGTCATGGAGTTATTTGATGACAAGGGCATGGAGCCTTGTGATTACAGGGGTCTTGGAACATTGTGATGACAAGGGCATGGAGCATTGTGAGGAGAAGGCCAAGGAGCATTATGATGGCATGCGTCATTGAGCTTTGTGATGACAATGGCATGGAGCATTGAGATTACATGGGTCGTGGAGCATTGTGATGAAAAGGGCATGGATCATTGTGATGAAAAAGGCATGGGGCCTTGTCATGACAGGGTTCAAGGAGCATACAGACAACAAGTGTCAGGGAGCATTTTGATGACAAGTGTATTGATCATTGTGATGACAAATGTCATGGAGCATTATGATGAAAAGTGCATGGAGTACTGTGATGACAGGCATCATGGAGCGTTGTGATGACAAGTGTTATGGAACACTGTGATCACAAGGGTTTGGAGCATTGTGATGAGAGAGGTCATGATTCATTTTGATTTCAAGGAGCATGGAGCATTGTGATGAAAAGGGCATGAAGCAATGTGATCCCAATGTTCATGGAGGATTGTGATGACAATGGAAATGGAGTATTGTGATGACAAGCGCAGAGAGCATTGTAATGACAAGGTCATGTAGCATTTTGCTGACAAAGCCATGGAGCATTTTGATGACAGGTTGCATGGAGCACTGTGATGACAACCGTCACGGAACATTGTGAATACAGGGGTCATGGAGCATTGGGATGACAAGGGCATGGATCATTGTGATGACAAGTGTTATGGAGCAATGGGCTGAAAATGTTCATGGAGTGTTGTGATGACAGGGGTCATGGAGCATTGTGATGACTAGGGAATGGAGCATTGTGATGACAAGAGTCCCGGATCATTGTGTTGTCAGGTGTCATGGAGTGTTGTGATGACAGTGGTCATGGAGCACTGTGAAGATATTGGCCATGGAGCATTGTGATAAGTAGGCCATGGAGCACTGGGATGAAAATAATCATGGATTATTGTGATGAAAGGTGTCATGGAGCATTGTGATGACAAGGGAATGGAGCATGGTAATGACAAGGTCCTGGAGCATTGTGATGAGAAGACCATGGAGACTTGTGATGACAAGTCTCAGGGAGCATTCTGATGAAGAGGGAAATGGAACATTGTGATTACAGGGGTCTTGGAGCATTGTGATGACTAGGGCATGGAGCATTGTGATGAGAAGGCCATGGAGCATTCTGATGACATGCGTCATGGAGTTTTTTGATGACAAGGGAAAGGAGCATTGTGATTACAGGGGTCTTGGAACATTGTGATGACAAGGGCAAGGAGCATTGTGAGGCGAAGAACAAGGAGCATTCTGATGGCATGCGTCATTGAGATTTGTGATGACAAGTGTTACGGAATATTGTGATAACAAGGGTTTGGAGCATTGTTATGACAGAGGTCATGGAGCATTTTCATTTCATTGTGATGACAATAGCATGAAGCATTATGATGAAGGGCATGGTGCATTGTGATGACAGGGTTCATGGATCATTGAGATGGAAAAGGGCATAGAGCATTGTGATTACAGGGTTCTTGGAGCATTGTGATGAGAAGGGTCATGGAGCTTTTTGATGACAAGGCCATGGAACATCGTGATGGCAGGGGTCATGGAGCATTGGTATGTCTTGTGTAATGGAGCATCGTGATGAGAAGTCCATGGAGCATTCTGATGACATGTGTCTTGGAGCTTTGTGAAGACAAGGGCCTGGAGCAATGTGATGATAGCGTTCATGGAGCATTGTGATGACAATGACATTGAGCATTGTGATGCCAAGGTTCATGGATCTTTGTGATGATAAAGGTCATGGAGCATTTTGATGGCAAGGGCATTGTGCATTGTGATGAGAAAGGCAGGGAGCATTCTGATGACAGGGTCATGGAGCAATTTGATGAAAAGTGTCATGGAATATTTTGATGACAGGTGTTATGGAACATTGTGATGTCAGGGGTCATCGAACATTGTGATGATAAGTGCATGTAGCATTGTGATGACAGGAGTCATGGAACATTGTGATGACAGGGGTGAGGGAGTATTGTGACAAATAATGATGTAGCATTGTGATATCAGTGGTGAGAGAGCATTTTGATGAGAACTGCATGGAGCATTGTGATGACAAATTTTAAGGAGCATTGTGATGACAAAATTGTGGAGCACTGTGATGACAAGCGTATGGTGCATTGTGATGACATGTGTCATGGAGCATTGTGCTGAAAAGCACATGGAGCATTGTGATGACAAGGGTCAAAGAGCACTGTGAAGAAAAGTTCATGGAGCATTGTGGTTAAAAAGGTCATAGAGACTGTTGATGACGAGGGCATGGACCATTGTGATGACAGAGGTCATGAAGCATTGTGATGACTGGAGTCACGGAGCATGGTGATGACAGGGGTCATGGAGCATTGTGATAAAAAGGGCATGGAGCATTGTGATGACAAGGGCATGGAACATTGCTCTAATAAGTAGCATGGATTATTGCGATGACAGTAGGAATGGCACATTGTGATGACAAGGGCATGGAGCATTGTGATGAGCATGTCATGCAGTATTGTGAAGACAGGTGTCAGGGAGCATTGTGATGACATATGTAATGGCCCATTGTGATGACAATGGCATGGAGCATTGTGATGACAAGGGTCATGGAGTATTGTTCTGAGAAGTGCATGGAGAATTGTGATGACAAGTGTCATGGAGCATTCTGATGACAAGCTTGTGGAGTATTTTGATGTCAATGACATGGAGCATTGTGATGAAAACGGCATGGGGCATTGTGATTAAAAAGGCATGGAGCCTTTTCCTGACAGGGTTCAAGGAGCATCTGATGACAAGTGTCAAGGAGCATTTTGATGACAAGTGTATTGAGCATTGTGATGACAAAGGTCATGGAGCATTGTGATGAAAAGGGCTTGGAGTATTGTGATGACAGGCATCATGGAGCGTTGTGATGGCAAGTGTTATGGAACAATGTGATCACAAGGGTTTGGAGCATTGTGAAGACAGAGGTCATGGATCATTTTGATTTCAAGGAGCATGGAGCATTGTGATGACAAGGGCATGAAGCAATGTGATCACAAGGTTCATGGAGGATTGTGATGACAATGGAAATGGAGTATTGAGATGACAAGCGCATAGAGCATTATAATGACAATATCATGTAGCATTTTGCTGACAAAGGCATGGAGCATTGTGATGACATGTGTCATGGAGCACTGTGATGACAAGCGTCACGGAGCATTGTGAATACACGGGTCATGGAGCATTGGGATGACGAGGGCATGGATCATTGGGATGACAAGGGTCATGGATCACTTTTCTGTAAATGTTCATGGATTATTGTGATGACACGGGTCATGGAGCATTGTGATGACGAGCGAATGGAGCATTGTGATGACAAGAGTCCCGGATCATTGTGTTGTCAGGTGTCATGGAGTGTTGTTATGACAGTGGTCATGGAGCACTGTGATTACCAGGGAATGGAGCATGTGGATGACAAGGTCCTGGAGCATTGTGATGAGAAGGCCATGAAGACTTGTGATGACAAGTCTCAAGGAACATTCTGATGAAAAGGGGCATGGAGCATTGCGATTACAGGGGTCTTGGAGCATTGTGATGACTAGGTCATGGAGCATTGTGATGAGAAGGGTCATGGAGCATTGTGAATACAGGGGTCATGGAGCATTGTGATGACATGGGTCATAGAGCACTGGGCTGAAAATGTTCATGGAGTGTTGTGATGACAGGGGTCATGAAGCATTGTGATGACTAGGGAATGGAGCATTGTGATGACAAGAGTCCCGGATCATTGTGTTGTCAGGAGTCATGGAGTGTTGTGATGAGATTCGTCATGGAGCTTTGTGATATTGGCCATGGAGCATTGTGATGAGTAGGTCGTGAAGCATTGGGCTGAAAATGTTCATGGATTATTGTGATGACAGGTGTCATGTAGCATTGTGATGACTAGGGAATGGAGCATTGTGATGACAAGAGTCCCAGATCATTGTGTTGTCAGGTGTCATGGAGTGTTGTGATGACAGTGGTCATGGAGCATTGTGATGATATTGTCCATGGAGCATTGTGATGAGTATGTCGTGGAGCATTGGGCTGCAACTGTTCATGGATTATTGTGATGAGAGGCGTCATGGAGCATTGTGATGACAAGGGAATGGAACATGGCAATGACAAGGTCCTGGATAATTGTGAGGAGAAGACCAGGGAGACTTGTGATGACAAGTCTCATGGAGCTTTCTGATGAAAATGGAAATAGAATATTGTGATTACAGGGGTCTTGGAGCATTGTGATGACTAGGGCATGGAGCATTGTGATGAGAAGGCCATGGAGCATTCTGATGACATACGTCATGGAGTTTTTTGATGACAAGGGCAAGGAGCATTGTGATTACAGGGGTCTTGGAACATTGTGATGAAAAGGGCATAGAGCATTGAGATTACATGTGTCTTGGAGCATTGTGTTGAAAAGGACATGGATCATTGTGATGAAAAAGGCATGGAGCCTTGTCATGACAGGATTCAAGGAGCATAGAGACAACAAGTGTCAGGGAGAATTTTGATGACAAGTGTATTGAGCATTGTGATGACAAAGGTCATGGAGCATTGTGATGAAAAGTGCATGGAGTATTTTGATATACAGGCATCATCGAGCGTTTTGATGACAAGTGTTATGGAACACTGTGATCACAAGGCTTTGGAGCATTGTGATGAGAGAGGTCATGGATCATTTTGATTTAAAGGACATGGAGCATTGTGATGAAAAGGGCATGAAGCAATGTGATCCCAAGATTCATGGAGGATTGTGATGACAATGGAAATGGAGTATTGTGGTGACAAGCGCATAGAGCACTGTAATGACAAGGTCATGTAGCATTTTGCTGACAAAGGCATGGAGCATTGTGATGACATGTGTCATGGTGCACTGTTATGACAACCGTCATGGATCATTGTGAATAAAGGGGTCATGGAGCTTTGGGATGACAAGGGTCATGGAGCACTGGGCTGAAAATATTCATGGAGTGTTGTGATGACAGGGTTCATGGAGCATTGTGATGACTAGGGAATGGAGCATTGTGATGACAAGAGTCCTGGATCATTGTGTTGTCAGGTGTTATGGAGTGTTGTGATGACAGTGGTCATTGAGCAATGTGATGATATTGGCCATGGAGCATTGTGATGAGTATGTCGTGGAGAATTGGGCTGAAAATGTTCATGGATTATTGTGATGAGAGGGGTAATGGAGCATTGTGATGACAAGGGATTGGAGCATGGCAATGACAAAAGTCCTGGAGCATTGTGATGAGAAGAGCATGGAGACTTGTGATGACAAGTCTCAAGGAGCTTTCTGATGAAAATGAAAATGGAACATTGTGATTACAGGGGTCTTGGAGCATTGTGATGACTAGGGCATGGAGCATTGTGATGAGAAGGCCATGGAGCATTCTGATGACATACGTCATGGAATTTTTTGATGACAAGGGCAAGGAGCATTGTGATTACATGTGTCTTGGAGCATTGTGATGAAAAGGACATGGATCATTGTGATGAAAAAGGCATGGAGCCTTTTCATGACAGGATTCAAGGAGCATACAGACAACAAGTGTCAGGGAGAATTTTGATGACAAGTGTATTGAGCATTGTTATGACAAAGGTCATGGAGCATTTTGATGAGAAGACCATTGATAATTGTGATGACAAGCGTCATGGGGCATTGTGATGACAAGTGTTATGGAATATTGTGATCACAAGTGTTTGGAGCATTGTTATGACAGAGGTCATGGAGCATTTTGATTTCACTGTGATGACAATAGCATGAAGCATTATGAAGATGGGCATGGTGCATTGTGATGACAGGGTTCATGGATCATTGAGATGAAAATGGGCATAGAACCTTGTGATTACAGGGTTCTTGGAGCATTGTGATGTCATGTGTCATGGAGCACTGTGATGACAAGTGTCACGGAGCATTGTGAATACAGGGGTCATGGAGCATTGTGATGACATGGGTCATAGAGCACTGGGCTGAAAATGTTCATGGAGTGTTGTGATGACAGGGGTCATGAAGCATTGTGATGACTAGGGAATGGAGCATTGTGATGACAAGAGTCCCTGATCATTGTGTTGTCAGGTGTCATGGAGTGTTGTGATGACTGTGGTCATGGAGCATTTTGATGATATTGGCCATGGAGCATTGTGATGAGTAGGTCGTGGAGCATTGAGCTGAAAATGTTCATGGTGTATTGTAATGTCAGGGATCATGGAGCATTGTGATGACAAGGGAATGGAGCATGGTGATGACAAGGTCCTGGAGCATTATGATGAGAAGACCATGGAGACTTGTGATGACAAGTCTCATGGAGCATTCTGATGAAAATGGGCATTGAGCATTGTGATTACAGGGTTCTTGGAGCATTCTGATGAGTAGGGCATGAAGCATTGTGATGAGAAAGCCATGGAGCATTCTAATGACATGCATCATGGAGTTTTGTGATGACAAGGGCATGGAGCATTGTGATTACAGGGATCTTGGAGCATTGTGATGAAAAGGGCATGGATCATTGTTATGAAAAAGGCATGGAGCCTAGTCATGACAGTGTTCATGGAGCATACTGACGACAAATGTCAAGGAGCATTGTGATGAAAAGTGTATTGAGCATTGTGATGAGAAAGATCATGGAGCATTGTGATGAGAAGACCATGGATAATTGTGATGATGAGCATCATGGGGTGTTGTGATGATAAGTGTTATGGAACATTGTGATCACAAGGGTTTGGAGCATTATGATGACAGAGGTCATGGAGAATATTGATTTCATTGTGATGACAATAGCCTGAAGCATTATGATGATGGGCATGGTGCATTGTGATGACAGTGTTCATGGAGCATTGACATGAAAAGGGGCAGGGAGCATTGTGATTACAAGGGTCTTGTAACATTGTGATGACAAGGGCATGGAGCATTGTGATGAAAAGGCCCCGGAACATTCTGATGACATGCGTCATGGAGCTTTGTGATGACAAGGGCATGGAGCATTGTGATTTCAGGGGTCTTCAGCATTGTGATGACAAGTGTCATGGAACCTTGTGATGACTAGGCCGTGGAACATTTTCATGGCAAAGGTCATGGTGCACTGTTATGACAGGTGTAATGCAGGATTTTGATGAGAAGGGCATGGAACTTTGGTCTGAAATATTTCATGGATTATTGTGATGAGAGTGGGCATGGAGCATTGTGAGGACAAGGGCACGGAACACTGTGATACATGGGTCATGCAGGATTGTAATGACAAGGGCATGGAGCATTGTGATGAGAAGGGCATCGAGCATTGTGATGACAAGTATCAGGGAGCTTTGTGATGACAAGGGCATGGAGCAATGTGATAAGAGGGTTCACGGAGCATTGTGATGACAATGACATTGAGCACTGTGATGCCACGTGTCATGGAGCTTTGTGATGATATGTCATGGAACATTTTGATGACAAGGGCATGTTGCATTGTGATGAGAAAGGCAGGGAGCATTTTGATGGCCGGGTCATGCAGCAATTAGATGAAAAGTGGAAAGGTACATTTTGATGGCAGGGGTTATAGAACATTGTGATGTCAGGGGTCTTGGAGCTTTGGGATGAAAAGGGTCATGGAGCATTTTGATGACAGGGGTTATGGAACATTGTGATGTCAGGGTCATGGAACATTGTGCTGATAAGGGGATGTAGCATTGTGATGACAGGTTAATGGAACATTGTGATTACAGGGGTGAGGGAGTATTGTGATGACTAGTGATGGAACATTGTGATATCTCTGGTGAGAGAGCATTTTGATGAGAAGTGCATGGAGCATTGTGATTACAAGTTTTAGGGAGCATTGCAGTGACAAAGTTGTGGACCGTTGTGATGAAATGCACGTGGCACACTGTCATGTCTATGGTCATGGAGAATTGTTCTGAAAAGTACATGGAGCATTATGATGACAAGGGTCACAGTGAATTGTGATGAAAATTTCAGGGAGCATTGTGGTTACAAAGGTCACAGAGCCTTGTGATGACGCGGGCCTGGACCATTGTGATGACAAACGTTATGAAACATTGTGATGACTGGAGTCAGGGAGCATTGTGAAGACAGGGGTCATGTAGCTTTGTGATGACAAGGGCATGGAGCATTGTGATGACAGGGGCATGGAGCATTGTTCTGACACGTTTCATAGATTATTGTGATGACAGTGGGCATGGTGCATTGTGATGACCAGGGCCTGGAGCATTTTGATGAGAACGTCATGGAGTATTGTGAAGACAGTTGACAGGGAGCATTGTGATGACATATGTCATGGTCAATTGCCATTACAATGGCATGGAGCATTGTGATGCAAAATATAAGGGAGGATTGTGATGACAACTATAATGGAGCATTTCGATGATTAGGGCTTGGAGCATTATGATGACAAGGGCCATTGAAAATTTTCATGACAAGGTCGAGAAGCATTGTGATGACAAGGTCCTGGAGCATTGTGATGGCAAAACCATGGAGCCTTGTGATGACAAGTCTCAAGGAGCATACTGATGAAAAGGGGCATGGAGCATTGTGATTAGAGGGGTCTTGGCACATTGTGATGACAAGGGCATGGAGCATTGTGAGGAGAAGACCAAGGAGCATTCTGATGGCATGCGTCATTGAGATTTGTGATGACAAGGGCATGGAGCATTGTGATTACATGGGCCTTGGAGCATTGTGATGAAAAGGGCATGGATCATTGTGATGAAAAATGCATGGAGCCTTGTCATGACAGGGTTCAAGGAGCATACAGACAACAAGTGTCAGGGAGCATATTGATGACAAGTGTATTGAGCATTGTGATGAGAAGACCATTGATAATTGTGATGACGAGTGTCATGGGGCATTGTGATGACAAGTGATAGAGAATATTGTGATCACAAGGGTTTGGAGCATTGTTATGACAGAGTTCATGGAGCATTTTGATTTCATTGTGATGACAATAGCATGAAGCATTATGATGATGGGCATGGTCCACTGTGATGACAGGTTCATGGATCATTGAGATGAAAAATGGCATAGAGCATTGTGATTACAGGGTTCTTGGAGCATTGTGATGAGAAGGGTCATGGATCTTTGTGGTGACAAGGCCATGGAACATCATGATGGCAGGGGTCATGGAGCATTGTTATGACTGGTGTAATGGAGCATTGTGATGGCAAGGGCAAGGAGCATTGTGATGAGAAGGCCATGGAGCATTCTGATGACATGTGTCATGGAGCTTTGTGAAGACATTGGCATGGAGCAATGTGATGAGAGCGTTCATGGAGCATTGTGATGAAAATGACATGGAGAAATGTGATGCCAATGGTCATGGATCTTTGTGATGACAAATGTCATGGAGCATTTAGATGGCAAGGGCGTTGTGCATTGTGATGAGAAGGGCAGGGAGCATTCTGATGACAGGGTCATGGAGCAATTTGATGAAAAGTGTCATGGAACATTTTGATGACAGGTGTTATGGAACACTGTGATGTCAGGGGTCATCGAACATTGTGATGATAAGTGCATGAAGCATTGTGATGACAGGAGTCATGGAACATTGTGATGACAGGGGTGAGGGAGTATTGTGACAAATAATGATGTAGCATTTTGATATCAATGGTGAGAGAGCATTTTGATGAGAAATGCATGGAGCATTGTGATGACAAATTTTAAGGAGCATTGTGATGAAAAGATTGTCGAGCACTGTGATGACAAGCGCATGGTGCATTGTGATGACATGTGTCATGGAGCATTGTGCTGACAAGGGCATGGAGCACTGTGATGACAAGGGTCAAAGAGCATTGTGATGAAATGTTCATGGAACATTGGGTTAAAAATGTCACAGAGACTGTTGATGACGCGGGCATGGACCATTTTGATGACAAAATTCATGAAGCACTGTGATGACTGGAGTCACGGAGCATTGTGATGACAGGGGCCATGGAGCATTGTGATAACAAAGGCATGGAGCGTTGTGATGACAAGGGCATGGAACATTGGTCTAATAAGTTTCATGGATTATTGTGATGACAGTTGGAACGGCGCATTGTGATGAAAATGGCATGGAGCATTGTGATGACCAGGTCATGCAGTATTGTAAAGACACGTGTCAGGTAGCATTGTGATGACATATGTAATGGCCCATTGTGATGACAATGGCTTGGAGCATTGTGATGATAAGGGTCAGGGAGCATTGTTCTGACAAATGCATGGAGAATTGTGATGACAAGGGTCATGGAGCATTCTGATGACAAGCTTGTGGAGTATTTTGATGACAATGGCATGATGTATTGTGATGAAAACGCCATGGTGCATTGTGATGAATAAGCCATGGAGCCTCGTCATGAAAGAGTGCACGGTGCATACTGAGGTCAGTAGTCAGAGAGTATTGTGTTGACAAGGGTATTGAGCATTGTGCTGACAAAAGTCATGGTGCATTGTGATGAGAAGACCATGGATAACTGTGTTGACCAGTGTCATGGGGCATTGTGATGACAAGTGTTATGGGACATTGTGATCACAAGGGTTTGCAACAATTTGATGACAGATGTCATGGATCATTTAGATTTCATTGTGATGACAATAGCATGAAGCATTATGATGATGGGCATGGTGCATTTGGATGACACCGTTCATGGAGCATTGTGATGAAAAGTGGCATGGAACATTGGTCTGACAAGTTTCTTGGATTACTGTAATAAGTATGGGCATGACACATTTTGATGAGAAGGTCATGGAGCACTGTGATGACAATGTCATGGATTATTGTGAAGAAAGGTGTCAGGGAGCATTGTGATGAAATATGTCATGTTCCAGTTTGATGACAATAACATGGAGCATTGTGATGCCAATTTTTATGGAGGATTGTTGTGACAAAGTAAAGGAGCATTGTGATGACAAGGGCATGGAGCATTGTTATATCAAGGGCCATTGCGAATTTTAATGTCCTGGTCGTGAAACATTTTGATGAAAAGCGCATGGAGCTTCCTATGACAGGGGTCATGGAGCATTGTGATGACAAGTGCATGGAGTATTTTGATGACAAGAGCATATAACATTGTGATGTGAAGTGCCATGGAGCACTGTAATGACAAGGACGTCTAGAATTGTGAGGACAAGGGACATGGAGCTTTGAGATGACAAGGCATGGAGCATGGTGATGGCAAAACCGTGGAGCATTGTGATGAGAAGACCTTGGGTAATTGTGATGTCGAGCATCATGGAGCACTGTAATGACAAGGGGATAGAAGCATTGTGATGACAGGTGTCAGGGAGCAATGTGATGACAGGGTTCATGGAGCAATGTGATGACAAAGGCATGGAGCATTGTGATGACAAGGACATGGAGCATTGCAATGTCAAGAGAATGGAGAATTGTGATGACAAGAGCACGTAACATTTTGATGAGAAATGTCATGTAGCATTGTGATGACAAGGACGTGGAGAATTTTGATGACAAGGGACATGGAGCATTTTGATAACCAGGGCATGGATCACTGTGATGACAGGGGTCATGGAGCATTATTATGACAAGGGCCATGGTGCATTCTGACATAAGATATCACTTATGAAGGGAATGTAAATATGGCTACATATGAACTGATTTAGGGAAGAGAACAGAGTCTCAGATTTAGAAAACACTCTAACGCTTGCTTAAGGGGAAAGACAGGTGGGGAGATGCACAAAACAAAAGTTTGATATTAGCACAGGTACCGTTCCATAATCCAAAAACAAAAGAGACAAGCCCTACTCCTTCCTCAGAGAACGGCACTCAACATCCCTATTCCCCGCAGAGAAATATATCTGACAAGTAAGAATTTTAAAATCTATGTATTGATATGTCCCCGTAAGGTAACTAAGTGTGTCTAGAACGACATAAACATGGCAGGGAGAATCAGCTCAAACCCTATATAAAAATGAATTTCAAAACAAAACATAAAAACCGTAAAATTCTTACACCATACCTTCATGGTCGCTGATGAAACCTGGAATAACCCTATCTACAACGACAGCTGGATGTGGCATAAGGCTGGACACTTGGGACTGAGAGGATTGGTGAGATTGGGTGAGCAAATGTAGACCCTTTAAAGCAATAATGCATGGTACCCATTCCATGGGTCCCAATTCTCCAGGTTGAAGGCAATATTACTACAGCTATAACATGTACGGGAAACCTAGAGAATGGACACACAGTGAATATGAAAGATTTCTAAAACTCAATTAATAGTCCCTCTCTTGGTGCTCCGGTTTGACTTAACAACTGCTTTACTAACAATCTCCCCACTTGGAGAGACAGCACCTTTAACCTCCTGGTACACAGGTTGCCAATTTGGCAGAGGATGAATGGGAAGAAGGTGAACCAATGAGAGAGTAGTTGTTAGGCATTTGGACGGGCACATGTCACTCTAATTTCCCGGCAGGAAGAAGAAGTAACCAAAGTCTCAGCCACCCACCGTGAACCAGTATAGGTCCTGAACCAAAATTTTGGACTTGCCTTCAGCTCACAAAAAACGAGTTGAAAAACGGAGCTCAGGGGCACAACAATTCACAAACTGGCAGAATAATAAAGGACAGCTATCGTCCAAAAATCTGTTGAGGGAAGGCAACGAGACTGACTTGAAAGCGAGGCAGAATTGCAGGAAACAGCTTTCAAGAGATACGTTGGAATAGCCTTTAAAGCACAGGAAGAGGGGCACAACTTCGACAATGATGCACTTGGCCAAAAAGGGCATATGCGTTACCTCCTGAATATATTCAGGAGACAACGCATATGCCCATTTTGGCAAAGCAAGCAAGCGGGCAATGCAAATATTCACTACTAAGGAGTATCACTTCCGACCGGTCAAAAGGGACATCCACAAAATGTGAAAAAACCAGAAAGTCAAGACAGGCACTGGACAACAGGGAGCCTTGTTATGCTGATGGGCGGGATGTAAATTGCCAACTGCCTCTCTGGAGGAGTGCATTGTGTTCCCTAAAACAAGTAAACAACAGAGCTACAGAGCCAAGGGCACTTCCAGTCTGGGGAATATACCGTGGGAAAGCTGAAAATCAATAAGACAGAGCCACCCCAAAATTTAGGGCTGCACTGCTTACAAGAACCTCAACTTGGGTACACCTTAAATATCCCAGGAAAGATAAAAATGGTTCAAAAAATTATTGTACTTACGTACGATGGAATATCCCTCAGCCATGAAATCAATGTCATAAGACCAGTAGCAGCAAAATGAGTGGATTCAGGTACGATGATTCTAAGTGAAATAAGTCACACAGAAAAAGAAACTTATCATAAGATATCACTTAGGAAGATCCTGTAAACATGGCTACACATGAACTGAGTTAAGAAAGAGAACAGAGTCTCACATTTAGAAAACACTCTTATGCCTGCTTAAGGGGGAAGGAGAGGTGGGGTGATGCATAAAACCAGAGTTTGATATAAGCCCACATACCGTTCCAAAAACCAACTATGGAATAGACAAGACCTACACATTCCTCAGTGAAAGGGACTCAAAACCGCATATTTCCCACAGAGGAATATATCTGACTAGTAAGAATCTTAATACTTATGTATTGATATGTCTCCGTAAGGGAATCAAGTGTTTCTAGCCTGGAATAAATATGGCAGCGAGAATAAGCTCATAACCACTATAAAAAGGAATTTCAAAAACAAAACAAAAAAACAGGGAAATTCTTTACAATTCCTTCAGGGTCTTTGATGAAACCTGGAAAGACCCTATCTACAACGACAGCTGGAAGTGGCATAAGTCTGGACACATAGGACTGAGAGGATTGGTGAGACTGGGGGAGCACATACAGACCCTTTAAAGCAATAATGCATGGCACCCATTCCATGGGTCCCATGTCTCCAGGTTTAAGGGAATATTACTACAGCGATAACATGTACGGGAAACCTAGAATATGGACACACTCTGAATACGAAACGTCTCCAAAACTTAAAAAATTGTCACTCTCTTGGTGCTCCCGTTTGACATTCCAACTTCTTTACTATCAATCTCCCAACTTGGAGAGACAGCCCCTTAGCCTCCGGGTTCGCACAGGTTGCCAAATTGGCCGAGGATGAAAGGGAAGAGGGAGAACCAATGAGAGAGTAGCTGTTAGGCATTTGGACGGGCACATGTCACTCTTATTTCCCTGGAGGAAGAAGAATTAACCAAAGTATCTGCCACCAACCGGGAACCAGTATAGGTCCTGAACCAAAATATTGGACTTGCGTTCAGCTCACAAAAAACGAGTTGAAAAATGCACCTGAGCGGCACAGCAATTCACAACCTGGCAGAGCAATAAAGGGCAACTGTCATCCCAAAATATGTTGAGGGAAGGAAACGAGGTGGACTTGAAAGCGAGGCAGAATAGCAGGAAACAGATTTCAAGAGGTACGTTGGAATCACCTGTAAAGCACAGGAAGAGGGTCACAACTTCGACAATGATGCACTTGGCCAAAAAGGGCGTATGCATTTTCTCCTGAATATATGCAGGAGAAAACGCATATGCCCCTTTTTTGCCAAGCAAGCAAGCGGGCAATGCAAATCTGCACTACAAAGAAGTATCACTTCCCACCGGTCAAAAGAGACATCCACAAAATGTGTAAATATCAGAAAGGAAAGACAGGCCCTGGAGAACAGGGAGCCTTGTTATGCTGATGGGCGGGATGTAAACTGCCAACTGCCTCTCTGGAGGAGTGCATTGTGTTCCCTAAAACAAGTAAACAACAGAGCTACAGAGCCAAGGGCACTTCCAGTGTAGGGAATATATCTTGGGAAAACTGATAATCAATAAGACAGAGCCACCCTCAAATTTAGGGCTGCACTGCTTACAAGAACCTCAACTGGGTACACCTGAAATATCCCAAGAAAGATAAAAAATGGTTCAAAAAATTGTGGTACTTACGTACGATGGAATATCCCTCAGCCATGAAATCAATGTCATAAGACCAGTAGCAGCAAAATGAGTGGATTTAGGTACGATCATTCTAAGTGAAATAAGTCACACAGAAAAATAAGCTTATCATAAGATATCACTTATGAAGATCCTTTAAACATGGCTACACATGAACTGAGTTAGGAAAGGGAAGAGAGTCTCACATTTAGAAAACACTCTTATGACTGCTTAAGGGGGAAGGAGAGCTGGGGTGATGCATAAAACCAGAGTTTGATATAAGCACAGGTACCGTTCCCAAAACCAATTATGGAATAGACAAGATTTACCTATACCTTCCTCAGTGAAAGGGACTCAAAACACCATATTTCTTGCAGAGGAATATATCTGACCAGTAAGAATCTTAAAACCTATGTATTGATATGTCTCCGTAAGGGAATCAAGTGTGTCTAGACTGGCATAAACATCGCAGCGAGAATCAGCTCAAACCCACTATAAAAAGGAATTTCAAATACAAAACAAAAAAACAGTGAAATTCTTTACAATTCCTTCAGGATCTCTGATGAAACCTGGAATGTCCCTGTCTACAATGACAGACGGATGTGGCATAAGGCTGGACACTTGGGACTGAGAGGATTGGTGAGATTGGGTGAGCAAATGCAGACCCTTTAAAGCAATAATGCATGGCACCCATTCCATGGGTCCCAACTCTCCAGGTTGAAGGGAATATTACTACAGCTATAACATGTACGGGAAACCTAGAGAATGGACACACTGTGAATACGAATGGTCTCTAAAACTCAACGAATAGTCCCTCTCCTGGTGCTCCAGTTTGACTTTCCAACTGATTTACTATCAATCTCCCAAATTGGAGAGACAGCCCCTTTAACCTCCTCGTTCTCACCGGTTGCCAATTTGGCAGAGGATGAAAGGGAAGAGGGAGAACCAATGAGAGAGTAGCTGTTAGGCATTTGGACGGGCATATGTCACTCTAATTTCCTGGCAGGAAGAAGAATTAACCAAAGTCTCAGCCACCCACTGGGAACCAGTATAGGTCCTGAACCAAAATATTGGACATGTGTTCAGCTCACAAAAAACGAGTTGAAAAATGGAGCTCCAGGGCACAACAATTCACAAACTGGCAGAGTAATAAAGGACAACGATCGTCCAAAAATCTGTTGAGGGAAGGCAACGAGGCAGACTTGAAAGCGAGGCAGAATAGCAAGAAACAGATTTCAAGAGGTAGGTTGGAATCACCTGTTAAGCACAGGAAGAGGGGCACAACTTCGACAATGATGCACTTGGCCAAAAAGGGCGTATGCATTTTCTCCTGAATATAGGCAAGAGAAAATGCATACGCCCTCTTTGGCCAAGCAAGCAAGCAGGCAATGCAAATCTGCACTACAAAAAAGTATCCCTTCCCACCGGTCAAAAGAGACATCCACAAAATGTGTAAATATCAGAAAGGCAAGACAGGCCCTGGAAAACAGGGAGCCTTGTTATGCTGATGGGCGGGATGTAAATTGCCAACTGCTTATCTGGAGGAGTGCATTGTGTTCCCTAAAACAAGTAAACAACAGAGC
>NW_028294485.1:0-64000 GCF_964341445.2 Mesoplodon mirus | reverse complement strand
TGGCTGAGGGATATTCCATCATACGTAAGTACCACACTTTTTTGAACCATTTTTATCTTTCCTGGGATATTTAAGGTGTACCCAAGATGAGATTCTTGTAAGCAGTCAGCCCTAAATTTTGGGGTGGTTCTGTCTTATTGCTTTTCAGTTTTCCCAAGTTATATTCCCTAGACTGGAAGTGCTCTTGGCTCTGTAGCTCTGTTGTTTACTTGTTTTAGGGAACACAATGCACTCCTCCAGAGAGGCAGTTGGCAATTTACATCCCATCCATCAGCATAAAAAGGATCCCTGTTCTCCAGGGCCTGTCTTCCCTTTCTGGTTTTTACCCATTTTGTGGATGTCCCTTTTGACTGGTGGGAAGTGATACTTTTTGTAGTTCAGATTTGCATTGCCCGCTTGCTTGCTTGGCCAAAAAGGGCGTATGCGTTTTCTTCTGAATATATTCAGGAGAAAACACATACGCCCTTTTTGGCCAAGTGCATCATAGTCGAAATTGTGCCCCTCTTCCTGTGCTTTAAAGGCGATTCCAACCTACCCCTTGAAATCTGTTTCCTGCTATTCTGCCTCGCTTTCAAGTCCGCCTAGTGGCCTTCCCTCAACAGATTTTTGGACGATAGTTGCCCTTTATTACTCTGCCAGTTTGTGAATTTCTGTGCCCCTGAGCTCCATTTTTTATCTCCTTTTGTGTGAGCTGAACGCAAGTCCAATATTTTGGTTCAGAAACTGTACTGGTTTTCGGTGGGTGGCTGAGTCTTTGGTTAATTCTTCTAGCTCCCGGGAAATAAGAGTGACATGTGCCCGTCCAAATGCCTAACAGCTACTCTCTCATTGGCTCTCCCTCTTCCCTTTCATCATTTGCGAAATTGGCAACCTGTGCGAACCAGGAGGTTAAAGGTGCTGTCTCTCCAATTTGGGAGATTGATAGTAAAGCAGTTGGAAAGTCAAACTGGCGAACAAGGAGAGGGAATATTCGTTGAGATTTAGAAACTTTTCGTATTCACAGTGTGCCCATTCTTAGGTTTCCCTTACATGTTATAGCTATAGTAATATACCCTTCAACCTGGAGATTTGGGACACATAGAATGGGTGCCATGCATTATTGCTTTAAATGGTCTGCATATGCTCACCCAATCTCACAAATCCCCTCAGTCCAATGTGTCCAGCCTTATGCAACATCCAGCTGTCATTGTAGATATGGTCATTCCAGGTTTCATCAGAGACCCTGAAGTAATTGGAAAAAATTTGCCTTTTTTTTGTTTTGTTTTGAAATTCCTTTTTATAGTGGGTTTGAGCTGATTCTTGCTGCCATGCTTATGCCAGTCTAGAAACACTTGATTCCCTTACGGAGACATATCAATACATAGGTTTTAAGATTTTACTAGTCAGATATATTCCTCTGTGGGAAATATGGGGTTTTGATTCCCTTTCACTGAGGAAGGTGTAAGTCTTTTCTATTCCATAGTTGGTTTTTGAACGGTACCTGTGCTTATATCAAACTCTGGTTTTATGCATCACCCCACTTCTCCTTCCCCCTTAAGCAGGCATAAGAGTGTTTTCTAAATGTGAGACTCTGTTCTCTTTCCTAACTCTGTTCATGTGTAGCCATGTTTACAGGATCTTCATAAGTGATATTTTATGATAAGTTTCTTTTTCTGTGTGACTTATTTCACTTAGAATCATCGTACCTGAATCCACTCATTTTGCTGCTACTGGTCTTATGACATTGATTTCATGGATGAGCGATATTCCATCATACGTAAGTACCACACTTTTTTGAACGATTTTTATCTTTCCTGGGATATTTAAGGTGTACCCAAGATGAGGTTCTTGTAAGCAGTGCAGCCCTAAATTTTTGGGTGGCTCTGACTTATTTCTTTTCAGTTTTCCCAAGGTATATTCCCTAGACTGGAAGTGCTCTTGGCTCTGTAGCTCTGTTGTTTACTTGTTTTAGGGAACACAATGCACTCCTCCAGAGAGGCAGTTGGCAATTTACATCTCGTCCATCAGCATAAAAAGGCTCCCTGTTCTCCAGGGCCTGTCTTGCCTTTCTGGTTTTTACCCATTTTGTGGATGTCCCTTTTGACCGGTGGGAAGTGATACTTTTTGTAGTTCAGATTTGCATTGCCCGCTTGCTTGCTTGGCCAAAAAGGGCGTATGCATTTTCTTCTGAATATATTCAGGAGAAAACGCATACGCCCTTTTTGGCCAAGTGCATCATAGTTGAAATTGTGCCCCTCTTCCTGTGCTTTAAAGGCGATTCCAACGTACCCCTTGAAATCTGTTTCCTGCTATTCTGCCTCGCTTTCAAGTCCGCCTAGTTGCCTTCCCTCAACAGATTGTTGGACGATAGTTGCCCTTTATTACTCTGCCAGTTTGTGAATTGCTCTGCCCCTGAGCTACACTTTTTAACTCGTTTTTTGTGAGCTGAACGCAAGTCCAAAGTTTTGGTTGACGACCTATACCAGTTCCCGGTGGGTGGCTGAGACTTTGGTTAATTCTTCTTCCTCCCAGGAAATAAGAGTGACATGTGCTTGTCCAAATGCCTAACATCTACTCTCTCATTGGTTCTCCCTCTTCCCTTTCATCCTTTGCCAAATTGGCAACCTTTGAGAACCAGGAGGTTAAAGGTGCTGTCTCTCCAAGTTGGGAGATTGATAGTAAAGCAGTTGGAAAGTCAAACTGGCGCACAAGGAGAGGGACTATTCGTTGAGTTTTAGAAACCTTTTGTATTCACAGTGTGTCCATTCTTAGGTTTCCCTTACATGTTATAGCTATAGTAATATACCCTTCAACCTGGAGAGTTGGGACACATGGAATGGGTGCCACGCATTATTGCTTTAAAGGGTCTGCATTTGCTCACCCAATCTCACCAATCCTCTCAGTCCCATGTGTCCAGCCTTATGCCACATCCAGCTGTCTTTGTAGATAGGGTCATTCCAGGATTCATCAGAGACCCTGAAGGAATTGTAAAGAATTTCCCTGTTTTTTTGTTTTGTTTTTGAAATTCCTTTTTATAGTGGGTTTCAGCTGATTCTCGCTGCCATGTTTATGCCAGTCTAGAAACACTTGATTCCCTTACGGAGACATATCAATACATAGGATTTAAGATACTTACTAGTCAGATATATTCCTCTGCGGGAAATATGGGGTTTTGAATCCCTTTCACTGAGGAAGGTGTAGGTCTTGTCTATTCCATAGTTGGTTTTTGGAATGGTACCTGTGCTTATATCAAACTGTGGTTTTATTTATCACCCCACCTCTCCTTCCCACTTAATCAGGCATAAGAGTGTTTTCTAAATGTGAGACTCTGTTCTCTTTCCTAACTCAGTTCATGTGTAGCCATGTTTACAGGAACTTCATAAGTGATATCTTATGATAAGCTTCTTTTTCTGTGTAACTTATTTCACTTAGAATCATCGTACCTGAATCCACTCATTTTGCTTCTACTGGTCTTATGACATTGATTTCATGGCTAAGGGATATTCCATCATACGTAAGTACCACAATTTTTTGAACCATTTTTATCTTTCCTGGTATATTTAAGGTGTACCCAAGATGATGTTCATGTAAGTAGTGCAGCCCTAAATTTTGGGGTTGTTCTGTCTTATTTATTTTCAGTTTTCCCAAGGTATATTCCCTAGACTGGAAGTGCCCTTGGCTCTCTAGCTCTGTTGTTTACTTATTTTAGGGAACACAATGCACTCCTCCAGAGAGGCAGTTGGCAATTTACATGCCGCCCATCAGCATACAATGCTCCCTGTTCTCCCGGGCCTGTCTTGCCTTTCTGGTTTTTACCCATTTTGTGGATGTCCCTTTTGACCGGTGGGAAGTGATACTTCTTTGTAGTGCAGATTTTCATTGCCCGCTTGCTTGCTCGGCCAAAAAGGGCGTATGCGTTTTCTCCCGAATATATTTAGGAGAAAATGCATACGCCCTTTTTGGCCAAGTGCATCATTGTCGAAGTTGTGACCCTCTTCCTGTGCTTTAAAGGTGATTCCCACATACCTCTTGAAATCTGTTTACTGCTATTCTGCCTTGCTTTCAAGTCCGCCTCGTTGCCTTCCCTCAACAGATTGTTGGACGATAGTTGCCCTTTATTACTCTGCCAGTTTGTGAATTGCTGTGCCCCTGAGCTCCTCTTTTTAACTCGTTTTTTGTGAGCTGAACGCAAGTCCAAAATTTTGGTTCAGAACCTATACTGGTTTTCTGTGGGTGGCTGAGACTTTGGTTAATTCTTCTTCCTCCCGGGAAATAAGAGTGATATGTGCCCGTCCAAATGCCTAACAGCTACTCTCTCATTGGTTCTCCCACTTCCCTTTCATCATTTGCCAAATTGGCAAACTTTGCGAACCAGGAGGTTAAAGGTGCTGTCTCTCCAAGTTGGGAGATTGATAGTAAATCAGTTGGAAAGTCAAACTGTTGCACAAGGAGAGGGACTATTGGTTGAGTTTTAGAAACATTTGTATTCACAGTGTGTCCATTATTAGGTTTCCCTTACATGTTATAGCTATAGTAATATACCCTTCAATCTGGAGAGTTGCGACACATGGAAAGGGTGCCATGCATTATTGCTTTAAAGTGTTTGCATTTGCTCACCCAATCTCACCAGTCCTCTCAGTCCCATCTGTCCAACCTTATGCAACATCCAGCTGTCCTTGTAGATAGGGTCATTCCAGGTTTCATCAGAGACCCTGAAGGAATTGTAAAGAATTTCCCTGTTTTTATGTTTTGTTTTGAAATTCCTTTTTATAGTGGGTTTGAGCTGATTCTCGCTGCCCTGTTTATGCCAGTCTAGAAACACTTGATTCCCTTACAGAGACATATCAATACATAGGTTTTAAGATTCTTACTAGTCAGATATATTCCTCTGTGGGAAATATGGCGTTTTGAGTCCCTTTCACTGAGGAAGCTGTAGGTCTTGTCTATTCCATATTTGGTTTTTGGAACGGTACCTGTGCTTATATCAAACTCTGGTTTTATGCATCACCCCACCTCTCCTTTCCCCTTAAGCAGGCATAAGAGTGTTTTCTAAATGTGAGGCTCTGTTCTCTTTCCTAAATATGTTCATGTGTATCCATGTTTACAGGATCTTCATAAGTGATATCTTATGATAAGCTTCTTTTTCTGTGTGACTTATTTCACATAGAATCATCGTACCTGAATCCACTCATTTTGCTGCTACTGGTCTTATGACATTGACTTCTGGGCTGAGGGATATTCCATCGTACGAATGTACCACAATTTTTTGAACCAGTTTTATATTTCCTGGAATACTTAAGGTGTACCCAAGTTGAGGTTCTTGTAAGCAGTGCAGCCCTAAATTTTGGGGTGGCTCTGTCTTATTGATTTTCAGTTTTCCCAAGGTATATTCCCTAGACTGGAAGTGTCCTTGGCTCTGTAGCTCTATTGTTTACTTGTTTTAGGGAACACAATGCACTCCTCCAGAGAGGCAGTTGGCAATTTACATTCCGCCCATCAGCATAACAAGGCTCCCTGTTCTCCAGGGCCTGTCTTGAATTTCTGGTTTTTACCCTGTGTGTGGATGTCCCTTTGGACCGGTGTGAAGTGATACTTCATTGTAGTGCAGACTTGCATGCCCGCTTGCTTGCTTGGCCAAAAATGGTGTATGCGGTTTCTCCTGAATATACTCAGGAGAAAATGCATAAGCCCTTTTTGGCCAAGTGCATCATTGTCGAAATTGTGACCCTCTTCCTGTGCTTTAAATGTGATTCCTACGTACCTGTGAAATCTGTTTCTGGCTATTCTGCCTCGCTTTCAAGTCCGCCTCGTTGCCTTCCCTCAACACAGTTTTGGACGATAGTTTTCCTTTATTACTCTGCCAGTTTGTGAATTGGTCTGCCTCTGAGCTCCGTTTTTTAACTGTTTTTTTGTGAGCTGTACGCAAGTCCAATATTTTGGTTCAGGACCTATACTGTTTCCCGGTGGGTGGCTGAGACTTTGGTCAATTCTTTTTCCTCCCGGGAAATATGAGTGACATATGCCCGTCCAAATGCCTAACAGCTACTCTCTCATTTGTTATCCCTCTTCCCTTTCATCATTTGCCAAATTGGCAACCTGTGCGAACCAGGAGGTTAATGGTGCTGTCTCTCCATGTTGGAAGATTGATAGTAAAGCAGTTAGAAAGTCAAACTGGAGCACCAGGAGAGGGACTATTCATTGAGTTTTAGAAACCTTTCGTATTCACAGTGTGTCCATTCTCTAGGTTTCCCATACATGTTATAGCTGTAGTAATATTCCCTTCAACCTGGAGAGTTGGGACCCATGGAATGGGTGCCTTGCATTATTGCTTTAAAGGGTCTGCATTTGCTCACCCAATCTCACCAATCCTCTCAGTCCCATGTGTCCAGCCTTATGCCACATCCAGCTGTCGTTGTAGATAGGGTCATTCCAGGTTTCATCAGATACCCTGAAGGAATTGTAAAGAATTTCCCTGTTTTTTTCTTTTGTTTTTGAAATTCCTTTTTATAGTTGGTTTGAGCTGATTCTCGCTGCCATGTTTATGCCAGTCTAGACACACTTGATTCCTTAAAGAGACATATCAATACATAGGTTTTAAGAATCTTACTAGTCAGATATATTCCTCTGTGGGAAATATGGTGTTTTGAGTCCCTTTCACTGAGGAAGGTGTAGGTCTTGTCTATTCCATAGTTGGTTCTTGGAACGGTACTTCTGCTTATATCAAACTCTTGTTTTATGCATCACCCCACCTCTCCTTCCCCCTTAAGCAGGCATAAGAGTGTTTTCTAAATGTGAGACTCTCTTCTCTTTCCTAACTCAGTTCATGTGTAGCCATGTTTACAGGATCTTCATAAGTGATATGTTATGATAAGTTTCTTTTTCTGTGTGACTTATTTCACTTAGAATCATCGTACCTGAATCCACTCATTTTGCTGCTACTGGTCTTATGACATTGATTTCATGGCTGAGGGATATTCCATCGTACGTAAGTTCCACAATTTCTTAAACCCTTTTTGTCTTTCCTGGGATATTTAAGGTGGACACAAGTTGAGGCTCTTTTAAGCAGTGCAAACCTAAATTTTGGGGTGACTCTGGCTTATTGATTTTCAATTTTCCCAAGGTATATTCCTTAGCCTGAAAGTGCCCTTGGCTCTGTAGCTCTGTTGTTTATGTTTTAGGGAACACAATGCACTCCTCCAGAGAGGCAGTTGGCAACTTACGTCCCGAACATCATCATAAAAAGGCTCCCAGTTTTCCAGCACCTGTCTTGCCTTTCTGGTTTTTACACATTTTGCGGATGTCCCTTTTGACCGGTGGGAAGTGATGCTTCTTTGTAGTGTAGTTTCACATTGCCCATTTGATTGCCTGGCCAAAAAGGTTCTATGTGTTTTCTCCTGAATATATTCAGGAGAAAACTCATACGCCCTTTTCGGACAAGTGTATCATTGTCAAATTTGTGCCCCTATTCCTGTGCTTTAAAGGCAGTTCCAACGTACCTCTTGAAATCTGTTTCCGCCTATTCTGCCTCGCTTTCACATCCGCCTCGTTGCCTTCCCTCAACAGATTTTTGCACGATAGTGGTCCTTTACTCCTCTGCCAGTTTGTGAATTGCTGTGCCCCTGAGCTCCATTTTTCAACTCGTTGTTTGTGAGCTGAATGCAAGTCCAAAATATTGGTTCAGGACCTATACTGCTTCCTGGCGGGTGGCTGAGACTTTGGTTAATTCTTCTTCCTGCCGTGAAATTAGTGTCACATGTGCCCCTCCAAATACCTAACAGCTACTCTCTCATTGGTTCTTCCTCTTCCCTTTCATCCTCTGCCAAATTGTCAACCTGTGCAAACCAGGAAGTAAAAGGGGCTGTCTCTCAAAGTTGGGAGATTGATATTAAAGGCATTGGAAAGTGAAACCGGAGCACCAGGATAGGGACTATCGGTGAGTATTAGAAACCTTTCATATTCACAGTGGGTCCATTCTCTTGGTTACCCGTACATGTTATAGCTCTAGTAATATTCCCCTCAACCTGGAGAGTTTGGACCCATCGAATGGCTGCCACACATTATTGCTTTAAGGTTCTGCATTTGGTCACCCAATCTCACCAATCCTCTCAGTCCCATGTGTCCAGCCATATGCCACATCCTGCTGTCATTGTAGATAGAGTCATACCAGGTTTCATCAGAGACCCTGAAGGAATTGTAAAGAATTTCCCTGTTTTTTTGGTTTGATTTTGTAATTCCTTTCTATAGTGGGTTTGAGCTGATTCTCACTGCCATGTTTATGCCAGTCTAGACACACTTGATTCCCTTAAGGAGATATATCAATACATAGGTTTTAAGATTCTTTTTAGTAAGATATATTCCTCTGCGGGCAATATGGGTTTTTGTTTCCCTTTCCCTGAAGAAGGTGTAGGTCTTGTCTATTCCGTATTAGGTTTTTGGAAAGGTACCTGTACTAATTCAAACTCTGGTTTTATGCATCACCCCACCTCTCAATCCCCCTTAAGCAGGCATAAGAATGTTTTCTAAATGTGAGTCTCTCTTCTCTTTCCTAACACAGTTCATGTGTAGCCATGTTTACAGGATCTTCATAAGTGATATCTTATGGTAATTTTCTTTTTCTGTGTGACTTATTTCACGTAGAATCATCGTACCTGAATCCACTCATTTTGCTGCTACTGGCCTTATGACATTGATTACATGGCTGAGGGATACTCCTTGTACATAAGTACCACAATTTCTTGAACCATTTTTGTCTTAACTGGGATATTTAAGGCATACCAAAGTTGAGGTTCTTGAAAGAAGTGAAACCCTAAATTTTGGGGTGGCTCTGTCTTATTGATTTTCAGTTTTCCCAATGTATATTTCCTAGACTGGACGTGCCCTTGGCTCTGTAGCTCTGTTCTTTATTTGTTTTACGGAACACAATGCACTCCTCCAGAGAGGCAGTTGGCAACTTAATCCCGCCAATCAGCATAACAAGGCTTCCAGTTCTCCAGGGGCTGTCTTGCCTTTCTGGTTTTTACACATTTTGCGGATATCCCTTTTGACTGGTTTCAGGTGATAATTTTTGTAGTGCAGATTTGCATTGTCTGCTTGCTGGATGGCCAAAAAGGGCGTATTCGTTTTCTCCTGAATATATTCAGGCGAAAAGGCATACGCCCTTTTTGGCCAAGTGCATCATTGTCGAAGTTGTGCCCCTCTTCCTGTGCTTTAAAGGCGATTCCAACATACCTCTCGAAATCTGTTTCCTGCTATTCTGCCTCACATTCAAGTCCGCCTCGTTGCCTTCCATTAAACAAATATTTGGACGATAGTTGTCCTGTATTTCTCTGCCAGTTTGTGAATTGCTGTGCCCATGAGCTCCATTTTTCAACTCGTTTTTTTGTGAGCTGAATGCAAGTCCAAACTTTGGTTCAGGACCTATACTGCTGTGTGGTGGGTGGCTGAGACTTTGGTTAATTTTTCTTCCGGCCGGGAAATTAGAGGGACATGTTCCCGTCCAAATGCCTAACAGCTACTCTCTTATTGGTTCTCCCTCTTCCCTTTCATCCTCTGCCAAATTGGCAACTTTTGAGAACCAGGAGGTTAAAGGGGCTGTCTCTCCAAGTTGGGAGATTGATAGTAAAGCAAATGGAAAGTCAAACCAGAGCACCAGGAGAGGGACTATTAGTTGAGTTTTAGAGACCTTTCGTATTCACAGTGTGTCCATTCTCTAGGTTTCCCGTACATGTTATAGCTGTAGTAATATTCCCTTCAACCTTGAGAGTTGGGACCCATGGAATGGGTGCCACTCATTATTGCTTTAAAGGGTCTGCATTTGCTCACCCAATCTCACCAATCCTCTCAGTCCCAAGTGTCCAGCCTTATGCCACATCCAGCTGTCATTGTAGATAGGGTCATTCCAGGTTTCATCAGAGACCCTGAAGGAATTGTAAGAAATTTCCCTGTTTTTTTGTTTTGTTTTTGAAATTCCTTTTTATAGTGGGTTTGAGCTGATTCTCACTGTCATGTTTATGCCAGTCTAGACACACTTGATTCCCTTACGGAGACATATCAATACATAGGTTTTAAGATTCATACTAGTAAATTATATTACTCTGTGGTGAATATGAGGTGTTGAGTCCCTTTCACTGAGGAATGTGTAGGTCTTGTCTATTTCGTATATGGTTTTTGGAACGGTACCTGTACTAATATCAAAATCTGATTTTATGCATCACCCCACCTCTCCTTCCCCCTTAAGCAGGCATAAGCGTTTTTTTTTTATGTGAGTCTCTCTTCGCTTTCCTAACTCAGTTCATATGTAGCCATGTTTACAGGATCTTCATAAGTGATATCTTATGATAAGTTTCTTTTTCTTTGTGACTTATTTCACTTAGAATCATCGTACCTGAATCCACTCATTTTGCTGCTACTGGCCTTATGACATTGATTTCATGGCTGAGCGATATTCCATTATACGTAAGTACCACAATTTCTTGAACCATTTTTGTCTTTCCTGAGATATTTAAGGTGTACACAAGTTGAGGTTTTTGTAAGCAGTGCAGCCCTGAATTTTGGTGTGGATCTGTCTTATTTATTTTCAGTTTTCCCAAGGTATATTCCCTAGACTGGAAGTGCCCTTGGCTCTGTAGCTCTGTTGTTTACTTGTTTTAGGGAACACAATGCACTCCTCCAGAGAGGCAGTTGGCAATTTACATGCCACCCATCAGCATAACAAGGCTCCCTGTTCTCCAGGGCCTGTCTTGCCTTTCTGGTTTTTACCCATTTTCTGGATGTCCCTTTTGACCCGTCGGAAGTGATAATTCTTTGTAGTGCAGATTTGCATTGCCCGCTTGCTTGCTTGTCCAAAAAGGGTGTATGCGTTTTCTCCTGAATATATTCACGTGAAAACCCATATGCCCTTTATGGCCATTTCCATAATTTTCGAAGTTGTAATGCTTTTCCTGTGTTTAAAGGCGATTCCAATGTACCTCTTGAAATCTGTTTCATGCCATTCTGCCTCATTTTCCCTTCCATCTCGTGGCTTTCCCTCAACAGATTTTTCATAGGGAGTAGTCCTTTATAACTCTGCTGGTTAGTGAATTGCTGTGGCCCTGAGATCCATTTTTCAACTCGCGTTTTTGTGAGCTGACCGCAAATCAACAGTTTTGCTTCTAGACTTATACTGGTTCTGGGGGGCAGGCTGAGACTTTGGTTAAGTCCTCTTTGTGACGGGAAATTAGAGAGTCATGTGGCCGTCCAAATGCCTACAGCTACTCTCTCATTGGTTCTCTCTCTTCCCTTATATCCTCTGCACAATTTGCCAACTGTGCGAACCAGGAGGTTATAGGGGCTGACTTTCCAAGTTGGGAGATTGATAGTCAAGCAGTTGGAATGTCAAACTGGAGCAGAAGGAGAGAAAAAAGTAGTAGAGTTTTAGAAACCTTTCACCATCAGATGGTTTCCATTCTCTAGGTTCCCATACACGTTATAACTGTAGTGATATTCCCTTCTACCTGGAGAGATGGGAACCATGGAATGGGTGGCAGGTATTATTGCTTTAAACGGTCTGCATTTTTTAACCCAATCTCACCAATCCTCTCAGTCCCAAGTGACCAGCCTTATGCCACATCCAGCTGTCATTGTAGATACGGTCATTCCAGGTTTCATCAGAACCTCTGAAGGTATTGTGTAAGAATTTTACTGTTTTTATGTTTTGTTTTGAAATTCATTTTTATAGTGGGTTTGAGCTGATTCTCACTGCCATGTTTATGTCGTTCTAGACACACTTGGTTCCCTTACGGAGACATATCAATACATAGGTTTTAAAATTCTTACTAGTCAGATATATTTATCTGCGGGGAATAGATTTGGTGAGTTCCGTTCACTGAGGAAGGAGTAGGGCTTGTCTCTTCTGTTTTTGGATTATGGAACGGTACCTGTGCTAATATCAATCTTATGTTTTGTGCATCTCCCCACCTCCCTTTCCCCTTAAGCAAGCGTTAGATTGTTTTCTAAATCTGAGACTCTGTTCTCTTCCCTAAATCAGTTCATATGTAGCCATGTTTACATTCTCTTCATAAGTGATATCTTATGTCAGAATGCACCATGGCCGTTCTCATAATAATGCTCCATGACCCCTGTCATCACAATGCACCATGCCCTGGTTATCAAAATGCTCCATGTCCCTTGTCATCACAATTCTCCACGTCCTTTGTCATCACAATGCTACATGACACTACTCATCAAAATGTTACATGCTCTTGTCATCAAAATTCTCCATCCATTTGACATTGCAATGCTCCATGCACTTGTCATCACAATGCTCCTTGCACATGTCATCACAAAGCTCCATGCACTTGTCATCACAATGCTCCATGACCCCTGTCATCACAATGCTCACTGACACCTGTCATCACAATGCTCCATGCCCCTTGTCATTACAGTGCTCCATGATGCACAACATCACAATTACCCAAGGTCTCCTCATCACAGTGCTCCATGGCCAATATCATCACAATTCTCCATAACCACTGTCATCACAACACTCCATGACACCTGACAACACAATGATTCGGAACTCTTGTCATCACAATGTTCCATTCCATAGTCATCACAATGCTCCATGACACCTGTCATCAAAATACTCCATGAATATTTTCAGCCCAATGTTCCATGACGCTTGTCATCACAGTGATCCATGTCGTTGTCATCCCTATGCTCCATGACCACTGTTTTCACAATGCTCCGTGACGCTTGTCATCACAGTGCTCCATGACACCTGTCATCACAATGCTCCATGCCTTTGTCAGCAAAATGCTACATGACCTTGTCATTACAATGCTCTATTTGCTTGTCATCACAATCCTCCATGAAACTTGGGATCACATTGCTACATGCCCTTGTCATCACAATGCTCCATGCTCCTTGAAATCAAAATGATCCATGACCTTTGTCATCACAATGCTCCAAACTCTTGTGATCACAATGTTCCATAACATTTGTCATCACAACGCTCCATGATGCCTGTCATCAAAATACTCCATGCCCTTTTCATCACAATGCTCCATGACCTTCTCATCACAATTCTCAATACACTTGTCATCACAATGCTCCCTGACACTTGTCGTCAGAATGCTCCTTGAACACTGTCACGAAAAGGCTCCATGCCTTTTTCATCACAATGCTCCATGCCGTTTTCATCACAATGCTCCATGCCATTGTCTTCAAAATACTCCACAAGGTAGTCATCAGAATGCTCCATGACCCTTGTCATCACAATTCTCCATGCACTTGTCAGCACAATGCTCCCTGACCCTTGTCATCACAATGCTCCATGTCATTGTCATCAGAATGGGCCATTACATATGTCATCACAATGCTCCCTGACACCTGTCTTCACAATACTTCATGACCTACCGGGTCATCACAATGCTCCATGCCCTTGTCATCTCAATGCTCCATGACCCCTGTCATCACAATGCTCCTTGACTCCAGTCATCACAATGTTTCATGACCTTTGTCACCACAATGGTCCATTCCCTCATCATCAGCAGTCTCTGTGACCTTTTTAACCACAATGCTCCATGAACTTTCCATCAAAATGCTCTTTCACCCTTTTCATCACAATGCTCTATGCCTTTCTCAGCACAATGCTCCATGACCCTTGACATCACAATGCTCCATGCACTTGTCAGCACAATGCTCCATGACACATGTCATCACAATGCTCCATTACCCCTGTCATCACAATGCTCCGTGACTCCAGTCATCACAATGCTTCACAACGTTTGTCATCACAATGGTCCATGCCCGTGTCATCACAAGGCTCTGTGACCTTTGTAACCACAATGATCCATGAACTTTTCATCACAATTCTCTGTGACACTTTTCATCACAATGCTCCATTTCTTTGTGAGAACAATGGTCCATGACCATTGTCTTCAAAATGTGCTACACGCATTTCATCACAAAGGTCCACAAAATTGTCATTGCCATGCTCCATAAACCTTGTAATCACAATGCTCCATGCACTTCTCATCAAAATGCTCTCTCACCAGAGATATCAAAGTGTTCCATCACTAGTCATCACAATACTCTCTCACCCCTGTAATCACAATGTTCCATGACCCTGTCATCGCACTGCTACATCCCCTTATCGTCACAATGTTCCATGACCCCTGACATCACAATGTTCCATAACCCCTGTCATCAAAATGCTCCATGATCCTTTTCATCCCAAAGCTCCAAGACCCCTGACATCACAATGTTCTATAACCCCTGCCATCAAAATGTTCCATTACACTTTTCATCAAATTGCTGCATGACCCGGTCATCAGAATGCTCCCTGCACTTCTCATCACAATGCACCATGCCCTTGTAATCAAAATGCTCCATGACTTGTCATCACAAATCTCCATGACCCATGGCATCACAATGCTCCATGTCATTGTCATCACAATGATCAATTAAACTTCCCATCATATTGCTCAATGCCCTTGTCATCACAAAGCTCCATGACACTTGTCATCACAATGCTCGATGCCCTTCTTATCACAATGCTCCATGCACTTGTCATTACAATCCTGCATGACCCGTGTATCCTAGTGTTCTGTACCCTTGTTATCACAATGCTCCATGCCCACTCTCATCACAATAATCCCAGAAACATTTCAGAGCAATGTTCCATACCCATCTCATCACAATGCTCCAGTACCTCTGTCATAACAATGCACCATGACCCCTGCCATCACAATGTAACACGGCCTATTCATCACAAGGTTCCATGACACCTGTCATCACAATGCTGAAGGCCGCTTAAATCACAATGCTCCATGCCCTTGTCATCACAAAGCTCCATGACACATGTCATCAGAATGTTCCATGCCCTTCACATCACAATGCTCCATGCCCTTGTCATCACACTGCTCCAAGACCCCTGTAAACACAAAGCCCCAGGCCCCTTTTCATCTCAATGCTCCATGAACCCTGTCATCACAATGCACCATGCCCATCATCATAATGCTTCAGGCTATTGTCATCACAATGAAATCAATATTCTCCATGATCTCTGTCATCATAATGCTCCAAACCCTTGTGATCACAATGTTCCATAACACTTATCACCACAACACGCCATGACGCTCATCATCACAATTATCCACGGTCTTCTCATCACAATGGTCCATGATCTTTATCATCACAATGCTCAATACACTTGTCATCACAATGCTCCCTGACACTTGTCGTCAGTATGCTCCTTGTACCCAGTCTTGAAAAGGCTCCATGCCTTTGTCATCACAATAATCCATGCCCTTGTCATCACAATGCCCCAAGAACCCTGTAATCAAAATGCTCCATGACCCTTTTCATCAGAATGCTCCATGAGATTTGTCATCACAAGTCTCCATGGTCTTCTAATCACAATGCCCCAGGAACTTGTCATCACCATGCTCCATTCCCTTGTCATCACAGTGCTCCATGACCCCTGTCATCACAATACTCAATGAACATTTTCAGCGCAATGCTCCATGAACCTTGCCATCACAATGATCCATGCCCTTGTCATCCCAATGCTCCATGACCCCTGTATTCACAATGCTCAATGACGCTTGTCATCACAGTGCTCCATGACACCTGTCATCACAATGCTCCATGCCTTTGTCAGCAAAATGCTACATGGCCTTGTCATTACAATGCCCTAAGCGCTTGTCATCACAATACTCCATTACCATTGTCATCACAATCCTCCATGAACCTTGGGATCACATTGCTTCATGCCCTTGTCATCACAATGCTCCATGCTCCTTGAAATCAAAATGATCCATGACCTCTGTCATCAAAATGCGCAAATCCCATGTGATCACCTTGTTCCATAACACTTGTCATCACAACGCTCCATGATGCCTGTCATCACAATACTCCATGCCCTTTTCATCACAATGCTCCATGACCTTCTCATCACAATTCTCAATACACTTGTCATCACAATGCTCCCTGACACTTGTCGTCAGAATGCTCCTTGAACACTGTCACGAAAAGGCTCCATGCCTTTTTCATCACAATGCCCCATGCCGTTATCATCACAATGCTCCATGCCATTGTCATCAAAATACTCCACAATGTAGTCATCAGAATGCTCCATGACCCTTGTCATCACAATACTCCATGCCCTTTTCATCACAATGCTCCATGACCTTCTCATCACAATTCTCAATACACTTGTCATCACAATGCTCCCTGACACTTGTCCTCAGAATGCTCCTTGAACACTGTCATGGAAAGGCTCCATGCCTTTTTCATCACAATGCCCTATGCCGTTATCATCACAATGCTCCATGCCATTGTCATCAAAATACTCCACAAGCTAGTCATCAGAATGCTCCATGACCCTTGTCATCACAATTCTTCATGCACTTGTCAGCACAATGCTCCCTGACCCTTGTCATCACAATGCTCCAATCCATTGTCATCACAATGCTCAAGTATCTTTGACAGCAGAATCCAATATGACAATTGGCATCACAATTCTCCATGCCCTTGTCATAACAATGCCCCATTCCAACTGTCATCACAATAAACCATGAAACTAAAGAGACCACTGTTCCATCCCCTTGTCATCACAATGCTCCATGCTGTTGTCATCACAATGCGCCATTCCAACTGTCATCGTGATAATCCATGAAACTTATTAGACCAATATTCCATGCCCTTGTCATCACAATACTCCATGCCCTTGTTATCACAATGCTCCATGACCCTTGTCATCACAATGCTCCATGACTCCAGTCATCACAATGCTTCATGAACTTTGTCATCACAATAGTCCATATCCTCGTCATCAACAGTCTCTGTCACCTTTTTAACCACAATGCTCCATGAAATTTTCATCACAATGCTCTTTGACCCTTGTCATCAAACTGCTCTATGCCTTTCTCAGCACAATGCTCCATGACACATGTCATCACAATGCACCATGTGCTTGTCATCACAATGCTCCACAAATTTGTCATCACAATACTCCATAAAACTTGTCATCACAATGCTCCATGCACTTCTCATCAAAATGCTCTCTCACCACTGATATCACAATGCTACATCACTATTTGTCACAATAATCCCTCACCACTGTCATCACAATGATTCATAGCATCTGTCATCACAATGCTACATGCACTTATTATCACAATGTTCGATGACCCCTGACATCAAAATGTTCCATAACACCTGTCATCAAACTGCTCCATGATCCTTTTCATCAAAATGCTCCATGACCCCTGACATCACAATGTTCCATAACACCTGTCATCAAAATGTTCCATGACCGTTTTCATCAAATAGTTCCATGAACCTGTCATCAAAATGCTCACTGCCCTTCTCATCAAAATGCACCACACCTTTGTCATCAAAATGCTCCATGACATGTCATCACAAGGCTCCATGCCCTTGCCATCACAGTGCTCCATTACCGCAGTCATAACAATGCTCCATGACCCCTGCTCTCATGATGTTGCATGGCCTTGTCATCACAAAGCTCCAGGACCCTTCTCATCACAATGCTCCAAGAACCCTCTAATCACAATGCTCTATGCCCCTTTTCATCTCAATGATCCATGAACCCTGTCATCACAATGCACCATGCCCATCATCATAATGCTTCATGCTATTGTCATCACAATGAAATCAAAATGCTCCATGAACTCTGTCATAACAATGCTCCAAACCCTTGTGATCACAATATTCCATATCACTTATCATCACAATGCCCCATGACGCTCGTCATCACAGTTATCCATGGTCTTCTCCTCAGAATGCTCCATGACCTTTGTCATCGCAATGCTAAGTACACTTGTCATCAACATGTTCCCTGACACTTGTTGTCTGCATGCTCCTTGAATCCAGTCATGACAAGGCTCCATGCATTTTTCATCACAATGATCCATGCCCTTTTCATCACAATGCTCCAAGACCCCTGTAATCACAATGCTCCATGCCCTTGTCATCACAAATCTCAATGACGCGTGCCATCAGAATGCTCCTTGGCCTTCTACTCACAATGCTCCATGCCCTAGACATCACAATGTGCCAAGACCCCTCTAATCACAATGCTCCATGCCCATTTTCATCTGTATGCTCCAGGAGACTTGTCATCACAAGGCTCCATGGTTTTCTCATCACAATGCTCTAGGACATTGTCATCACAATGCTTCCTGACCTTGTCATGAAAATTCTCAATGGCCATTGTCATCATAATGCTCCTAGCCCTAGTCATCACAATACTCCATTATATTTGTCATCACAATCCTCCACTACATTTGGCATCAAAATACTCCCAGCCATTGTCATCGCAATGGACCATGACATATGTCATCACAATGCTCCCTGACACCTGTCTTCAAAATACTCCATGACCTTCTCTTCACAATGATCCATGCCCTTGTCAACACAATGCACCATGCCCACGGTCATAAAAATAATCTATGAATCTTGTCAGACCAATGCTCCATGCCCCTGTCATCACAATGCTCCATGCCCTTGTCATCACAATGCTCCATGACTTGTCATCACAATGCTCCAAGACCCCTGTAATCACCATGCTCCATGCCCCTTTTCATCAGAATGCTCCATGAGAATTGTCATCATAAGAATCCATGGTCTTCTCATCACAATGTTGCAGGACCTTGTCATCACCATGCTCCATTACCTTGTCATCACAATGCTCCATGACCCCAGTCATCACAATAATCCATGAATATTTTCAGCCCAATGCTCCACGACCTATTCATCACAATGCTCCATGGCCAATATCATCTCAATGCTTCATGACCACTGTCATCACAGCACTCCATGGCACATGACGACACAATGATACGGGACTCTTGTCATCACAATGCTCCATTCCCTACTCATCACTATGCCCATGACCCCTGTCATCACAACACTCCATGAAAATTTTCAACCCTGTGCTCCATGACATTTGTCATTACAATGATCCATGCACTTGTCATCCCAAAGCTCCATGACCCCTGTATTCACAATGATCTGTGACGCTAGTCATCACAGTGCTCCATGACGCATGTCATTACAATGCTCCATGCCTTTGTCAGCAAAATGCTACATGACCTTGTCGTTACAATGCTCTATGCGCTTGTCATCACAATACTCCATTTCCATTGTCATCACAATCCTCCATGAAACTTGGGATCACATTGCTTCATGCCCTTGTCATCACAATGCTCCATGCTCCTTGAAATCAAAATGATCCATGACCTCTGTCATCACAATGCTCCAAACTCTTGTGATCACAATGATCCATAACACTTGTCATCACAACGCTCCATGATGCCTGTCATCACAATACTCCATTCCCCTTTCATCAAAATTTTCCATGACCTTTATCATCACAATTCTCAATACACTTTTCATCACAATGCTCCCTGACACTTGTCTTCAGAATGCTCCTTGAACCATGTCATGAAAAGGCTCCATGACTTTTTCATCACAATGCCCCATGCCGTTTTCATCACAATGTTCCATGCCATTGTCATCAAAATACTCCACAAGCTTGTCATCAGAATTCTCCATGATCCTTGTCATCACAATTCTCCATGCACTTGTCAGCACAATGCTCCCGGACCCTTGTCATCACAGTGCTCCAAGCCATTGTCATCACAATGCTCCATTACATTTGTCATCAGAATTCTCCATGACACTAGGCATCACAATGCTCCATGTCATTGTCATCACAATGGGCCATTGCATATGTCATCACAATGCTCCCTGACACCTGTCTTCACAATACTGCATGACCTGGTCATCATAATGCTCCATGCCCTTGTCATCACAATGCACCATTCCAACTGTCATCGCAATAATCCATGAAACTTATTAGACCAATGCTCCATGCCCTTGTCATCACAATGTTCCATGCCCTTGTTATCACAATGCTCCATGACCCCTGTCATCATAATGCTCCATGACTCCAGTCATCACAATGCTCCATGACCTTTTTCATCACAGTGATCTGTACACTTGTCAGCAAAATGTTCCCTGACACTTGTTGTCTATATGCTCCATGAATCCTGTTATGACAAGGCTGCATGCATTTTTCATCACAATGATCCATGCCCTTTTCATCACAATTCTCCAAGACCCCTGTAATCAAAGTGCTCCATGCCCTTGTCATCAAAATGCTCAATGATGCATGCCATCAGAATGCTCCTTGGCCTTCTCCTCACAATTCTCCATGCCCTTGTTATCACAATTCTCCAAGACCCCTGTAATCAAAGTGCTCCATGCCCTTGTCATCAAAATGCTCAATGATGCATGCCATCAGAATGCTCCTTGGCCTTCTCCTCACAATTCTCCATGCCCTTGTTATCACAATGTGCCAAGACCCCTCTAATCAGAATGCTCCATGCCCATTTTCATCAGTATGCTCCAGGAGACTTGTCATCACAAAGCTCCATGGTTTTCTCATCACAGTGCTCCAGGACCTTGTCATCACAATGCTTCACGACTTTGTCATGAAAATTCTCAATGGCCATTGTCATCATAGTGCTCCAAGCCCTAGTCATCACAATGCTCCATTATATTTGTCATCACAATCCTCCATTACACTTGGCATCACAGTACTCCCAGCCATTGTCATCGCAATAGACCATGACATATGTCATCACAATGCTCCCTGACACCTGTCTTCATAATACTCCATGACCTTCTCTTCACAATGATCCATGCCCTTGTCATCACAATGCACCATGTCCACTGTCATCACAATAATCTATGAATCTTTTCAGACCAATGCTCCATGCCCCTTTCATCACAATGCTCCATGCCCTTGTCATCACAATGCTCCATGATTTGTCATCACAAAGCTCCATGACCCATGTATCACAGTGTTCTATGCCCTAGTCATTACAATACTCCAAGACCCCTGTAATCACCATGCTCCATGCCCCTTTTCATCAGAATGCTCCATGAGAATTGTCATAATAAGTATCCATGGTCTTCTCATCACAGTGCTCCAGGACCTTGTCAACACAATAATCCATGAATATTTTCAGCCCAATGCTCCACGACCTGTTCATCACAATGCTCCATGGCCAATATCATCTCAATGCTCCATGACCACAGTCATCAAAACACTCCATGACACCAGACGACACAATGATCCCGGACTATTGTCATCACAGTGCTCCATTCCCTACTCATCACTATTCTCCATGACCCCTGTCATCACAAAACTCCATGAAAATTTTCAGCCCAGTGCTCCATGACACTTGTCATCACAATTATCCATGCACTTGTCATCCCAATGCTCCATGACCCCTGTATTCACAATGATCCGTGACGCTTGTCATCACAGTGCTCCATGACACATGTCATCACCATTCTCCATGACTTTGTCAGCAAAATGCTACATGACCTTGTCATTACAATGCTCTATGGGCTTGTCATCAAAATACTCCATTTCTATTGTCATCACAATCCTCCAATAACCTTGGGATCACATTGCTTCATGCCCTTGTCATCACAATGCTCCATGCTCCTTGAAATCAAAATGATCCATGACCTCTGTCATCACAATGCTCCAAACTCTTGTGATCACAATGCTCCATAACACTTGTCATCACAACGCTCCATGATGCCTGTCATCACAATACTCCATGCCCTTTTCATCACAATGCTCCATGAACTTCTCATCATAATTCTCAATACACTTGTCATCACAATGCTCCCTGACACTTGTCGTCAGAATGCTCATTGTACCCTGTCACGAAAAGGCTCCATGCCTTTTTCATCAGAATGCCCCATGCCGTTTTCATCACAATGCTCCAAGTCCCCTGTAATCACAGTGCTCCATGCCCTTGTCCTCACAAAACTCAATGATGCATGCCATCAGAATGCTCCTTGGCCTTCTCCTCACAATGCTCCATGCCCTTGTCATCACAATGGGCCAAGACCCCTCTAATCACAATGCTCCATGCTCATTTTCATCAGTATGCTCCAGGAGACTTGTCATCACAAGGCTCCATGGTTTTCTCATCACAATGCTCCAGGACCTTGTCATCACAATGCTTCACGACCTTGTCATGAAAATTCTCAATGGCCATTGTCATCATAAGGCTCCAAGCCCTAGTCATCACAATGCTCCATTATATTTGTCATCACAATACTCCATTACATTTGGCATCACAATACTCCCAGCCATTGTCATCGCAGTGGACCATGACATATGTCATCACAATGCTCCCTGACACCTGTCTTCAAAATACTCCATGACCTTCTCTTCACAATGATCCATGCCCTTGTCATCACAATGCACCATGTCCACTGTCATAACAATAATCTATGAATCTTGTCAGACCAATGCTCCATGCCCCTGTCATCACAATGCTCCATGCCCTTGTCATCACAGTGCTCCATGACTTGTCATCACAAAGCTCCATGACCCATGACCCATGTATCACAATGTTCCATGTCCTAGTCATCACAATGCTCCAAGACCCCTGTAATCACAATGCTCCATGCCCCTTTTCATCAGAATGCTCCAGGAGAATTGTCATCATAAGTATCCATGGACTTCTCATCACAATGCTCCAGGACCTTATCATCACCATGATCCATTACCTTGTCATCACAATGCTCCATGACCCCTGTCATCACAATAATCCATGAATATTTTCAGCCCAATGCTCCACGATCTATTCATCACAATGCTCCATGGCCAATATCATCACAATGCTCCATGACCACTGTCATCACAACACTCCACGACACCTGACAACACAATGATACGGGACTCTTGTCATCACAATGCTCCATTCCCTAGTCATCACAATGCTCCATGACCCCTGACATCACAACACTCCAAGAAAATTTTCAGCCCAGTGCTCCATGACACTTGTCATCACAATTATCCATGCACTTGTCATCCCAATGCTCCATGACCCATGTATTCACAATGATCCGTGATTCTTGTCATCACAGTGCTCCATGACACATGTCATTACAATGCTCCATGCCTTTGTCAGCAAAATGCTACATGACCTTGTCATTACAATGCTCTATTCGCTTGTCATCACAATACTCCCTTTCCATTGTCATCACAATCCTCCATGAAACTTGGGATCACATTGCTTCATGCCCTTGTCATCACAATGCTCCATGCTCCTTGAAATCTAAATGATCCATGACCTCTGTCATCACAGTGCTCCAAAGTCTTGTGATCACTATGTTCCATAACACTTGTCATCACAACGCTCCATGATGCCTGTCATCACAATACTCCATGCCCTTTTCATCACAATGCTCCATGACCTTTGTCATCACTATTCTCAATACACTTGTCATCACAATGCTCCCTGACACTTGTCCTCAGAATTCTCCTTGAAACCTGTCACGAAAAGGCTCCATGCTTTTTCATCACAATACCCCATGCCGTTTTCATCACAATGCTCCATGCCATTGTCATCAAAATACTCCAGAAGCTTGTCCTCAGAATGCTCCATGACCCTTGTTATCACAATTCTCCATGCACTTGTCAGCACAGTGCTCCCTGACCCTTGTCATCACTGTGCTCCAAGCCATTGTCATCACAATGCTCCATTACCGTTGTCATCAGAATCCTCCATGACAATTGGCATCACAATGCTCCATGCCATTGTCCTCACAATGGGCCATTACATATGTCATCACAATGCTCCCTGACACCTGTCTTCACAATACTGCATGACCTGGTCATCACAATGCTCCATGCCCTTTTCATCACAATGCACCATTCCAACTCTCATCGCAATAATCCATGAAACTTATTAGATCAGTGCTCCATGCACTTGTCATCACAATGCTCCATGCCCTTGTTATCACAATGCTCCACGACCCCTGTCTTCACAGTGCTCCGTGACTCCAGTCATCACAATGCTTCATGACCTTTGTCACCACAATGGTCCATGCCCTCGTCATCAACAGTCTCTGTGACCTTTTTAACCACAATGCTCCATGAACTTTTCATCACAATGCTCTTTGACCCTTGTCATCACAATGCTCTATGCCTTTCTCAGCACAATGCTCCATGACCCTTGACATCACAATGCTCCATGCACTTGTCAGCACAATGCTCCATGACACAGGTCATCACAATACTCCATGACCCCTGTCATCACAATGCTCCGTTACTCCAGTCATCACAATGCTTCATAACGTTTGTCATCACAATGGTCCATGCCCGTGTCATCACAAGGCTCTGTGACCTTTGTAACCACAATGCTCCATGAACATTTCATCACAATTCTCTGTGACCCTTGTCATCACAATGCTCCATTTCTTTGTGAGAACAATGCTCCATGACCATTGTCTTCAAAATGTGCCACGCACATTTCATCACAACGGTCCACATACTTTTCATTCTCATGCTCTATAAACCTTGTAATCACAATGCTCCATGCACTTCTCATCAAAATGCTCTCTCACCACTGATATCACAATGCTACATCACTATTTGTCACAATACTCCCTCACCCCTGTCATCACAATGTTCCATGACTCCTGTCATCACAATGCTACATGCACTTATCATCACAATGTTCGATGACCCCTGACATCACAATGTTCCATAACACCTGTCATCAAAATGTTCCATGACACTTTTAATCAAATTGCTCCATGACCCTTTTATCAGAATGCTCCCTGCCTTTCTCATCACAATGCACAACGCCCTTGCCATCAAAATGCTCCATGTCGAGAGACTTCCGGGTAAGATGGCGGAAGAGTAAGACGTGGAGGTCACCGTCCTCCGCACAGATACACCAGAAATACAGCTGCACGTGGAGCAACTTCTACAGAACACCTGCTGGATGCTGGCAGAGGACCCCGGACCTCCCAAAAGGCAAGAAACTCCCCACATTCCTTGGTAGGGCAAAGCGGAGAGATTCCCGCACAGAGGATCGGTGCCGAGCGGCACTCACCAGCCCGAGAGGCTTGTCCGCTCTCCCCGGCGTCGCTGGAAGCTGAGGCTCGGGCTTCGGTCAGAGCGCAGGGAGAGGACTGGGGCTTGCGGCGAGAACTCAGTCGGAAGGGGGCTAATGAGCCACAGCTAGCCGGCAGGGAGTCCGGGAAAACTCTGGAGCTGCCGAAGAGGCAAGAGACTTCTTCTTTTCTCTTGGTTTCCTGGTGCGCGAGGAGAGGGTATTAAGAGCACTGCTTAAAGGGGCTCCACAGACGGGTGCGAGACGCGACTGAAGGCGCGGAGCCCGGTGACGGGCGTGGGACGCTGGGGCTGCTGCTGCCACTGGCAAGATGCCTGTGTGCGAGCGTGGGTCACTGTCCACACCGCCCTTCCTGGAGCCTGTGCAGCCCGCCACTGCCGGGGTCCCGGGATCCAGGGGCGGCTTCTCTGGGAGAACGCACGGTGCGCCTCGGGCTGGTGCAACATCACGCCGACCTCTGCCGCTGCAGGCTCGCCCCGCACTCTGTGCCCCTCCCTCCCGCCCGGCCTGAGTGAGCCAGAGTCCCCGAAGAGGCTGCTCCTTTAATCCTGTCCTGTCTAAGTGAAGAACAGACGCCCTCCGGCGACCTACATGCAGAGGCGGGGCCAAATCCAAAGCTGAGACCCAGGAGCTGTGAGAACAAAGAGAAAGGGAAACCTCTCCCAGCAGCCTCAGAAGCAGCGGATTAAAGCTCCACAATCAACTTGATGTACCCTGCATCTGTGGAATACATGAATGGACAACAAATCATCCCAAATTGAGGAGCCAGGAGTCAGTGCTGTGCCTCTGAGGTGGGAGAGCCAACTTCAGGACACTGGTCCACAAGAGACCTCCCAGCTCCACATAATATCAAACGGCGAAAATCTTCCAGAGATCTCCATCTCAACACCAGCACCCAGCTTCACTCAACGACCAGCAAGCTACAGTGCTGGACACCCTATGCCAAACAACTAGCAAGACAGGAACACAATGCCACCCATTAGCAGAGAGGCTGCCTAAAATCATAAAAAGTCCGCAGACACCCCAAAACACACCACCAGATGTGGACCTGCCCACCAGAAAGACAAGATCCAGCCTCACCCACCAGAACACAGGCACTAGTCCCCTCCACCAGGAAGCCTACACAACCCACTAAACCAACCTTAGCCACTGGGGACAGACAACAAAAACAACGGAAACTACGAACCTGCAGCCTGCAAAAAGGAGACCCCAAACACAGTAAGATAAGCAAAATGAGAAGACAGAAAAACACACAGCAGGAGAAGGAGCAAGATAAAAACCCACCATACCTAACAAATGAAGAGGTAATAGGCAGTCTACCTGAAAAAGAATTCAGAATAATGATGGTAAAGATGATCCAAGATTCTATTTCCCAGATCCAAAATCTTGGAAATAGAATAGACAAAATGCAAGAAACAGTTAACAAGGACCTAGAAGAACTAAAGATGAATCAAGCATCGATTAAAAACACAATACATGAAATAAAAAGTACTCTAGATGGGATCAATAGCAGAATAACTGAGGCAGAAGAACGGATAAGTGAGGTGGAAGATAAAATAGTGGAAATAACTGCTGCAGAGCAAAATAAAGAAAAAAGAATGAAAAGAACAGAGGACAGTCTCAGAGACCTCTGGGACAACATTAAACGCACCAACATTCGAATTATAGGGGTTCCAGAAGAAGAAGAGAAAAAGAAAGGGACTGAGAAAATATTTGAAGAGATTATAGTGGAAAACTTCCCTAATATGGGAAAGGAAATAGTTAATCAAGTCCAGGAGGCACAGAGAGTCCCATACAGAATAAATCCAAGGAGAAATACGCCAAGACACATATTAATCAAACTGTCAAAAATTAAACACAAAGAAATCATATTAAAAGCAGCAAGGCAAAAACAACAAATAACACACAAGGGAATCCCCATCAGGATAACAGCTGATCTCTCAGCAGAAACTCTACAAGCCAGAAGGGAGTGGCAGGACATAATTAAAGTGATGAAAGAGAAAAACCTGCAACCAAGATTACTCTACCCAGCAAGGATCTCATTCAGATTTGATGGAGAAATTAAAACGTTTACAGACAAGCAAAAGCTGAGAGAGTTCAGCACCACCAAACCAGCTTTACAACAAATGCTAAAGGAACTTCTCTAGGCAAGAAACACAACAGAAGGAAAAGACCTACAATAACGAACCCAAAACAATTAAGAAAATGGGAATAGGAACATACATAACAATAATTACCTTAAATGTAAATGGACTAAATGCTCCCACCAAAAGACACAGATTGGCTGAATGGATACAAAAACAAGACCCATATATATGCTGTCTACAAGAGACCCACTTCAGACCTAGAGACACATACAGACTGAAAGTAAGGGGATGGAAAAAGATATCCCATGCAAATGGAAACCAAAAGAAAGCTGGAGTAGCAATTCTCATATCAGACAAAATAGACTTTAAAATAAAGACTACTAGAAGAGACAGAGAAGGACACTACATAATGATCAAGGGATCGATCCAAGAAGAAGATATAACAAATGTAAATATTTATGCACCCAACATAGGAGCACCTCAATACATAAGGCAAATACTAACAGCCATAAAAGGAGAAATCGACAGTAACACAATCATAGTAGGGGACTTTAACACCCCACTTTCACCAATGGACATATCATCCAAAATGAAAATAAATAAGGAAACACAAGCTTTAAATGATACATTAAACAAGATGGACTTAATTGATATTTATAGGACATCCCATCCAAAAACAACAGAATACACATTTTTCTCAAGTGCTCATGGTACATTCTCCAGGATAGATCATATCTTGGGTCACAAATCAAGCCTTGGTAAATGTAAGAAAATTGAAATTGTATCAAGTATCTTTTCTGACCACAATGCTATGAGACTAGATATCAATTACAGGAAAAGAGCTGTAAAAAATACAAACACATGGAGGCTAAACAATACACTACTTAATAACAAAGTGATCACTGAAGAAATCAAAGGGGAAATTAAAAAAATACCTAGAAACAAATGACAATGGAGACACGATGACCCAAAACCTATGGGACGCAGCAAAAGCAGTTCTAAGGGGGAAGTTTATAGCAATACAATCCCACCTTAAGAAACAGGAAACATCTCGAATAAACAACCTAATCTTGCACCTAAAGCAATTAGAGAAAGAAGAACAAAAACATCCCAAAGTTAGCAGAAGGAAAGAAATCATAAAAATCAGATCAGAAATAAATGAAAAAGAAATGAAGGAAACGATAGCAAAGATCAATAAAACTAAAAGCTGGTTCTTTGAGAAGATAAACAAAATTGATAAACCATTAGCCAGACTCATCAAGAAAAAAAAGGGGAAGACACAAATCAATAGAATTAGAAATGAAAAAGGAGAAGTAAAAACTGACACTGCAGAAATACAAAAGATCATGAGTGATTACTACAAGCAACTCTATGCCAATAAAATGGACAACCTGGAAGAAATGGACAAATTCTTAGAAATGCACAGCCTGCCAAGACTGAATCAGGAAGAAATAGAAAATATGAACAGACCAATCACAAGCACTGAAATTGAAACTGTGATAAAAAATCTTCCAACAAACAAAAGCCCAGGGCCAGATGGCTTCACAGGTGAATTCTATCAAGCATTCAGAGAAGAGCTAACACCTATCCTTCTGAAACTCTTCCAAAATATAGCAGAGGGAGGAACACTCCCAAACTCATTCTATGAGACCACCATCACCCTGATACCAAAACCAGACAAGGATGTCACAAAGAAAGAAAACTATAGGCCAATATCACTGATGAACATAGATGCAAAAATCCTCAACAAAATACTAGCAAACAGAATCCAACAGCACATTAAAAGGATCATACACCATGATCAAGTGGGGTTTATTCCAGGAATGCAAGGATTCTTCAATATACGCAAATCAATCAACGTGATACACCATATTACCAAATTGAAGGAGAAAAACCATATGATCATCTCAATAGATGCAGAGAAAGCTTTCGACAAAATTCAACACCCATTTATGATAAAAACCCTGCAGAAAGTAGGCATAGAGGGAACTTTACTCAACATAATAAAGGCCATATATGACAAACCCACAGCCAGCATCGTTCTCAATGGTGAAAAACTGAAACCATTTCCACTAAGATCAGGAACAAGACAAGGTTGCCCACTCTCACCACTCTTATTCAACCTAGTTTTGGAAGTTTTAGCCACAGCAATCAGAGAAGAAAAGGAAATAAAAGGAATCCAAATCGGAAAAGAAGAAGTAAAGCTGTCACTGTTTGCAGATGACATGATACTATACATAGAGAATCCTAAAGATGCTACCAGAAAACTACTAGAGCTAATCAATGAATTTGGTCAAGTTGCAGGATACAAAATTAATGCACAGAAATCTCTGGCATTCCTATATACTAATGATGAAAAATCTGAAAGTGAAATTAAGAAAACACTCCCATTTACCATTGCAACAAAAAGAATAAAATATCTAGGAATAAACCTACCTAAGGAGACAAAAGACCTGTATGCAGAAAATTATAAGACACTGATGAAAGAAATTAAAGATGATACAAATAGATGGAGAGATGTACCGTGTTCTTGGACTGGAAGAATCAACATTGTGAAAATGACTCTACTACCCAAAGCAATCTACAGATTCAATGCAATCCCTATCAAACTACCACTGACAATTTTCACAGAACTAGAGCAAAAAATTTCACAATTTGTATGGAAACACAAAAGACCCCGAATAGCCAAAGCAATCTTGAGAACGAAAAATGGAGCTGGAGGAATCAGGCTCCCTGACTTCAGACTATACTACAAAGCTACAGTAATCAAGACAGTATGGTACTGGCACAAAAACAGAAAGATAGATCAGTGGAACAGGATAGAAAGCCCAGAGATAAACCCACGGACATATGGTCACCTTATCTTTGATAAAGGAGGCAGGAATGTACAGTGGAGAAAGGACAGTCTCTTCAATAAGTGGTGCTGGGAAAACTGGATAGGGACATGTAAAAGTATGAGATTAGATCACTCCCTAACACCATACACAAAAATAAGCTCAAAATGGATTAAAGACCTAAATGTAAGGCCAGACACTATCAAACTCTTAGAGGAAAACATAGGCAGAACACTCTATGACATAAATCACAGCAAGATCCTTTTTGACCCACCTCCTAGAGAAATGGAAATAAAGACAAAAATAAACACATGGGACCTAATGAAACTTAAAAGCTTTTGCACAGCAAAGGAAACCATAAACAAGACCAAAAGACAACCCTCAGAATGGGAGAAAATATTTGTAAATGAAGCAACTGACAAAGGATTAATCTCCAAAATTTATAAGCAGCTCATGCAGCTCAATAACAAAAAAACAAACAACCCAATCCAAAAATGGGCAGAAGACCTAAATAGACATTTCTCCACAGAAGATATACAGACTGCCAACAAACACATGAAAGGATGCTCAACATCTTTGCTCATTAGAGAAATGCAAATCAAAACTACAATGAGATATCATCTCACACCAGTCAGAATGGCCATCATCAAAAAATCTAGAAACAATAAATGCTGGAGAGGGTGTGGAAAAAAAAGAACACTCTTGCACTGCTGGTGGGAATGTGAATTGGTACAGCCACTATGGAGAACGGTATGGAGGTTCCTTAAAAAACTACAAATAGAACTACCATATGACCCAGCAATCCCACTACTGGGCATATACCCTGACAAAACCATAATTCAAAAAGAGACATGTACCAAAATGTTCATAGCAGCCCTATTTACAATAGCCCGGAGATGGAAACAACCTAAGTGTCCATCATCAGATGAATGGATAAAGAAGATGTGGCACATATATACAATGGAATATTACTCAGCCATAAAAATAAATGAAATTGAGCTATTTGTAATGAGGTGGATGGACCTAGAGTCTGTCATACAGAGTGAAGTAAGTCATAAAGAGAAAGACAAATACTGTATTCTGACACATATATATGGAACTTAAGAAAAAAATGTCATGAAGAACATAGGAGTAAGACAGGAATAAAGACACAGACCTACTAGAGAATGGACTTGTGGATATGGGGAGGGGGAAGGGTAAGCTGTGACAAAGTGAAAGAGCGGCATGGACATATATACACTACCAAACGTAAGGTAGATAGCTAGGGGGAAGAAGCCGCATAGCACAGGGAGATCAGCTCGGTGCTTTCTGACCGCCTAGAGGGGTGGGATAGGGAGGGTGGGAGGGAGATGCAAAAGGGAGGGGATATGGGAATATAGGTATATGTATAACTGATTAAATTTGTTATAAAGCAAAAAAAAAATTTTTTTTCAGGAGGAAAAATAAAAGAAACAAAGTCCCAACACAGCAAAAATAAATAAATTAAATAATAAAAACTCCTACACCCAACATTTAAAAAAAAAATGCTCCATGTCCTTTGTCATCACAAAGATTCATGACCCTTGGCATCACAATGCTCCATGCCCATGTCTTCACAAAGCTCCATGACACATGTCATCAGAAAGCTCCATGGACTTCTCATCACAATGCTCCATGCCCTTGCCATCACAATGCTCCATTACCCCAGTCATAACAATGCTCCATGACCCCTGCTATCACGATGATCCATGGCTTGTCATCACAAAGCTCCATGACCCTTCTCATCACATTGCTCCAAGAACCCTGTAATCACAATGCTCTATGCCCGTTTTCATCTCAATGATCCATGAATCCTGTCATCAAAATGCACCATGCCCATCATCATAATGCTTCATGCTATTATCATCACAATGAAATCAAAATGCTCCATGACTTCTGTCATAACAATGCTCCAAACCCTTGTGATCACAATATTCCATATCACTTGTCATCACAATGTCCCATGACGCTCGTCATCACAACTATCAATGGTCTTCTCATCACAAAGCTCCATGACCATTGTCATCACAATGCTCAATACACTTGTCATCAAAATGCTCCCTGACACTTGTTGTCTGTATGCTCCTTGAATCCTGTATTGACAAGGCTCCATGACTTTTTCATCACAATGATCCATGTCCTTTTCATCACAATGCTCCAAGACCCATGTAATCTCAATGCTCCATGCCCTTGTCATCACAAAGCTGAATGACGCATGCCATCAGGATTCTCCTTGGTGTTCTCCTCACAGTGCTCCATGCCCTTCTCATCACAATGTTCCAAGACCCCTGTAATCACAAAACTCCATGCCCGTTTCATCAAAAAACTCCATGACGCATGTCATCAGAAGTCTCCATGGCCTTCTCATCACAATGCTCCATGCCCTAGTCATCACAATGCTCCAAGACCCCTGTAATCACAATGCTCCATGCCCCTTTTAATAAGAATGCTCCATGAGACTTATCATCACAAGTCTCCATGGTCTTCTCATCACAGTGCTCCACAACCTTGACATCACCATGCTCCATTCCCTTGTCATCACAATGCTCCATGAACCCTGTCATCACAATAATCCATGAATATTTTCAGCCCAATGCTCCACGACCTACTCATCACAATGCTCCATGGCCAATATCATCACAATGCTCCATGACCACTGTCATCACAGCACTCCATGACACCCGACAAAACAATGATCCGGGACTCTTGTCATCACAATGCTCCATTCCCTAGTCATCACAATGCTCCATGACCCCTGTCATCACAACACTCCATGAACATTTTCAGCCCAGTGCTCCATGACACTTGTCATCACAATACTCCATGCCCTTTTCATCACAATGCTCCATGACCTTTGTCATCACAATTCTCAATACACTTCTCATCACAATGCTCCCTGACACTTGTCGTCAGAATGCTCCTTGAACCCTGTCACGAAAATACTCCATGACATTTTCATCACAATGCCCCATGCCGTTTTCATCACAATGCTCCATGTAATTGTCATCAGAATGCTCCATGACCCTTGTCATCACAATTATCCATGCACTTGTCAGCACAATGCTCCCTGACCCTTGACATTACAGTGCTCCAAGCCATTGTCATCACAATGCTCCATTACCTTTGTCATCAGAATCCTCCATGACACTTGGCATCAGATGCTCCATGCCATTGTCATCACAATGGGCCATTACATATGTCATCACAATGCTCCCTGACACCTGTCTTCACAATACTGCATGACCTGGTCATCACAATGCTCCATGCCCTTGTCATCACAATACGCCATTCCAACTGTCATCGCAATAATCCATGAAACGTATTAGACCAAAGTTCCATGCCCTTGTCATCACAATGCTCCATGCCCTTGTTATCACAATGCTCCATGAACCCTGTCATCACAATGCTCCGTGACTCCAGTCATCACAATGCTTCATGACTTTTGTCATCACAATTGTCCAAGCCCTCGTCATCAACAGTGTCTGTGACCTTTTTAACGTCAATGCTCCATGAACTTTTCATCACAATGCTCTTTGACCCTTGTCATCACAATGCTACATGCGCTTGTCAGCACAATGCTCCATGACACATGTCATCACAATGCACCATACACTTGTCATCACAGTGCTCCACAATTTTGTCAACCCAATGCTACTTAAAATTTGTCATCACAATTCTCCATGCACTTCTCATCAAAATGCTATCTCACCAATGATATCACAATGCTACATCACTATTTGTCACAATACTCCCTCACCCTTGTCATCACAATATTCCATGATTCCTGTCATCCCAATGCTACATGCACTTATCATCACAATGTTTGATGACCCCTGACATCACAATGTTCCATAAAACCTGTCATCAAAATGTTCCATGACACTTTTCATCAAAATGCTCCATGACCCTCTCATCAGAATGCTCCCTGCCCTTCTCATCATAATGCACAACGTCCTTGCCATCAAAATGTTCCATGACCTTTGTCATCACAAAGATCCATGACACTTGGCATCATAATGCTCCAAGTCATTGTAATCACAATGCTCCATTAAGGCTCTCATCACATTGCTCCATGCCCTTGTCTTCACAAAACTCCATGACACATGGCATCAGAATGCTCCATGGCATTCTCATCACAATGATCCATGCCCTTGCCATCACAATGCTCCATTACCCCAGTCATAACAATGCTCCATGACCACTGCCATCACGATATTCCATGGCCTTGTCATCACAAAGCTCCATGACCCTTCTCATCACAAAGATCCAAGAACCCTGTAATCACAATGCTCTATGCCCCTTTTAATCTCAATGATCCATGAACCCTGTCATCACAATGCACCATGCCCATCATCATAATGCTTCATGCTGTTGTCATCACAATTAAATCAAAATCCTCCATGACCTCTGTCATAACAATCCTCCAAACCCTTGTGATCACAATATTCCATAACACTTGTCATCACAATGCCCCATTACACTGCTCATCACAATTATCAATGGCCTTCTCATCAAAATGCTCCATGACCTTTGTCATCACAATGCTCAATACACTTGTTATCAAAATGCTCCCTGACACTTGTTGTCTGTATGCTCCTTGAACCCTGTCATGACAAGGCTCCGTGCCTTTTTCATCACAATGCCCCATGCCATTTTCATCACAATGCTCCATGCCATTGTCATCAAAATACTCCACAAGCTTGTCATCAGAATGCTCCATGACCCTTGTCATCACAATTCTCCATGCACTTGTTAGAACAATGCTCCCTGACCCCTGTAATCACAATGCTCCATGCCCTTGTTATCACAAAGCTCCATGACACATGTCATCAGAATGTTCCATGGCCTTCTCATCAAAATGCTCCATGCCCTTGTCATCACAATACACCATGTCCAATGTCATCACAATAATCTATGAAATTTGTCAGACCAATGCTCCATGCCCCTGTCATCACAATGCTCCATGCACTTGTCATCACAATGCTCCGTGACTCCAGTCATCACAATGCTTCATAACGTTTGTCATCACAACGGTCAATGCCCGCGTCATCACAAGGCTCTGTGACCTTTGTAACCACAATGCTCCATGAACTTTTCATCACAATTCTCTGTGACCCTTGTCATCACAATGCTCCATGTCTTTGTCAGAACAATGCTACATGACCATTGTCTTCACAATGTGCCACGCACATTTCATCTCAACGGTCCACAAACTTGTCATTGCAATGCTCCATAAACATTGTAATCACAATGCTCCATGCACTTCTCATCCAAATGCTCTCTCACCAGAGATATCACAGTGTTCCATCACTAGTCATCACAATACTCCCTCACCCCTGTAATCACAATGTTCCATGACCCCTGTCATCACAGTGGTACATACACTTATCATCACAATGTTCCATGACCCCTGACATCATAATATCCATATCCCCTGTCATCAAAATGCTCCATGATCCTTTTCATCCCAAAGCTCCATGACCCCTGGCTTCACAATGTTCTATAACCCCTGTTATCAAAATGTTCCATTACACTTTTCATCAAATTGCTGCATGACCCTTTCACTAAATGCTCCCTGCCTTTCTCATCACAATGCACCACACCCTTGTCATCAAAATGCTCCATGACTTTTGTCATCACAAAGCTCCATGACCCTTGACATCACAATGCTCCATGTCATTGTCATCACAATGCTCCATGAACACTCTCATCACATTGCTCCATGCCCTTGTCATCACAAAGCTCCATGACACTTGTCATCACTATGCTCGATGCCCTTCTCATCACAATGCTCCATGCCCTTGTCATTACAATCCTCCATGACCCACGTATCACAGTATTCCATGCCCTTGTCATCAGAATGCTCCATGCCCACTCTCATCACAATAATCCATGAAACATTTCAGACCAATGCTCTATGCCCTTCTCATCACAATGCTCCATTACCTCTGTCATAACAATGCTCCATGACCCCTGCCATCCCAATGTTCCATGGGTTGTCATCACAATGCTCCATGACCCTTGTCATCATAATGCTCCAAGACCCATGTAATCACATTGCTCCATGCCCTTGTCATCACAAAGTTCCATGACACATGTTATCAGAATGTTCCATGGCCTTCTCCTCACAATGCTCCATGCCCCTTTTTATCAGAATGCTCCATTAGACTTGTCATCACAAGTCTCCATGGTCATCTCATCACAATGCTCCAAGACTTTGTCATCACCATGCTCTATTCCCTTGTAATCACAATGAACCAGGCCCTTGTCATCCTAATGCTCCATGACCCCTGTATTCACAATGCTCCGTGACGCTTGTCATCACAGTGCTCCATGACACGTGTCATCACAATGCTCCTTGCCTTTATCAGCAAAATGCTACATGACCTTGTCATTAGAATGCTCTATGCGCTTGTCATCACATTACTCCATTTCCATTGTCATCGCAATCCTCCATGAACCTTGGGATCACATTGCTTCATGCCCTTGTCATTCCAAAGCTCCATGCACCTTGAAATCAAAATAATCCATGACCTCTGTCATCACAATGCTCCATGACCCCTTAAATCACAATGATCCATGCCCCTTTTCATCTCAATGCTCCATGAACCCTGTCATCACAATGCATCATGCCCATCATTATAATGATTCAGGCTATTGTCAGCACAATTAAATCAAAATTCTTCATGACCTTTGTCATAACAATGATCCAAACCCTTGTGATCACAATATTCCATAACACTTGTCATCACAATTCCCCATGACGCTCGTCATCACAATTATCCATGGTCTTCTCATCACAATGCTCAATACACTTGTCATCAAAATGCTGCCTGACACTTGTTGTCTGTATGCTCCTTGAACCCTGTCTTGACAAGGCTCCATGCCTTTTTCATCACAATGATCCATGCCCTTTTCATCACAATGCTCCAAGACCCATGTAATCACAATGTTCCATGCCCTTGTCATCACAAAGCTCAATGACACATGTCTTCAGAATGCTCCTTCGCCTTCTCCTCACAATGCTCCATACCCATGTCATAACAAAGTTCCAAGACCCCTGTAATCACAATGCTCCATGCCCCATTTCATCAGTGTGCTCCAAGAGATTTGTCATCACAGTGCTCCATGGTTTTCTCATCACAATGCTCCGGGACATTATCATCACAGTGCTTCACGACATTGTCCTGAAAATTCTCAATGGCCCTTATCATCATAATGCTCCAAACCTTAGTCCTCACAATGCTCCATTTTATTTGTCATCACAATCCTCCGTTACATTTGGCATCACAATGCTCCCTGCCATTGTCATCGCAATGGACCATGACATATGTCATCACAATGCTCCCTGGCACCTGTCTTCACAATACTCCATGACCTTCTCATCACAATGATCCATGCCCTTGTCATCACAATGCACCATGTCCACTGTCATCACAATAATCTATGAAACCTGTCAGACCAATGATCCATGCCACTGTCATCACAATGCTCCATGCCCTTGTCAACACAATGGTCGATGCCCTTTTCATCACAGTACTACATGACTCCTGTCATCAAAATGCTCCGTTACTCCAGTCATCACAGTGCTTCATAACATTTGTCATCACAATTGTCCATGCCTGCGTCATCACAAGGCTCTGTGACTTTGTAACCACAGTGCTCAATGAACTTTTCATCACAATGCTCCGTGATCCTTGTCATCACAATGCTCCATGCCTTTGTCAGAAAAATGCTCCATGACCCTTGTCATCACAATGTGCCACGCGCTTTTAATCACCATGGTCCAAAAATTTGTCATAGCAATGCTCCATAAACCTTTTAATCACAATGATCCATGCCCTTGTCATCACAAAGCTCCATGACACATGTCATCAGAATGTTCCATGGCCTTCTCATCAAAATGCTCCATGCCCTTTTCATTACAGTGCTCAAAGACCCCTGTAATCACAATGCTCCATGCCTCTTTTCATCTCAATGCTCCATGAACCCTGTCATCACAATGCTTCATACCCTTCATCATAATGCTTCCGGCTATTGTCAGCACAATGAAATCAAAATTATCCATGACCTCTGTCATCACAATGCTCCATGACCCCTGTCTTCACAATACTCCATGAACATTTTCAGCCCAATGCTCCATGACCCTTGTCATAACAATGATCCATGTCCTTGTCATCCCAATGCTCCATGACCCCTGTATTCACAATGCTCCGTGACGCTTGTCATCACAGGGCTCCATGACATCTGTCATCACAAAGCTCCATGCCCTTGTCACCACAATGCATCATTCCAACAGTCATTGCAATAATCCATGAAACATATTAGACCAATGCTCCATGACACTTTCATCAAAATGCTCCATGACCGTTGTCATCACAATGCTCCATGAACTTTTCATCACAATGCTCTTTGATCCTTGTCATCACAATTCTCTATGCATTTCTCAGCACAATGCTCCATGACCCTTGTCATCACAATGCTCCATGCGCTTGTCAGCACGATGATCCATGACACATGTCATCACAATGCACCATGCACTTGTCATCACAGGGCTCCACAATCTTTTCATCACAATGCTCCATAAACCTTGTCATCACAATGCTCCATGCACTTCTCATCAAAATACTCTCTCACCACAGATATCACAATATTACATAACTATTGGTCACAATACTCCCTCACCCCTGTTATCACAATGTTCCATGACTCCTGTCATCACAATGCTACATGCACTTATCATCACAATGTTCGATGACCCCTGACATCACAATGCTCCATAACACCTGTCATCAGAATGCTCCATGACCCTTTTCATCAAAATGCTCCATGACCCCTGACATCACAATATTACATAACCCCTGTCATCAAAATGTTCCATGACCCTGTCATCACAATGCTCCCTGCCGTTCTCATCACAATGCACAACGCACTTGTCATCAAAATGCTCCATGACCTTTGTCATCACAAAGAACCATGACCATTGGCATCACAATGCTCCATGTCATTGTCATCACAATGCTCCATGAACACTCTCATCACATTGCTCCATGCCTTGTCATCACAAAGCTGCATGACACATGTCATCAGAATGCTCCATGGCCTTCTCATCACAATGCTCCATGCCCTTGCCATCACAATGCTCCATTACCACTGTCATAACAATGCTCCATGACCCCTGCCATCACGATGTTCCGTGGGCTTGTCATCACAAGGCTCCATGACCCTTGTCATCACAATGCTCCAAGACCCCTGTAATCACAATGCTCCATGCCCCTTTTCATCTCAATGATCCATGAACCCTGTCATCACAATGTACCATGCCCATCATCATAATGCTTCATGCTATTGTCATCACAATGAAATCAAAATGCTCCATGACCTCTGTTATAACAATGCTCCAAACCCTTGTGATCACAATATTCCATAACACTTGTCATCACAGTGCCCCATGACGCTTGTCATCACAATTATCCATGTCCTTCTCATCACAATGCTCCATGACATTTGTCATCACAAAGCTCAATACCCTTGTCATCACAATGGTCCCTGACACTTGTCATCAGTATGCTCCTTGAACCCTGTCATGACAAGGCTCCATGACATTTTCATCACAATGTTACATGCCCTTTTCCTCACAGTGCTCCAAGACCCTGTAATCACAATGCTCCATGCCCTTGTCATCACAAAGCTCCATGATGCATGTCATCAGAACGCTCCATGACATTCTCATCCCAATGTTCAATGCCCTTGTCATCACAATGCTCCATTACATTTGTCATAACAATGTTCCATTACCCCTGCCATCACAATGTTCCACGGCATTGTCATCACAAGGCTCCATGACCCTTGTCATCACAATGCTCCAAGACACCTGTAATCACCATGCTCCAAGCGATTGTCATCACAAAGCTCCATGACGCATGTCATCAGAATGTTCCATGGACTTCTCCTCACAAGGCTCCATGCCCTTGTCATCACAATGCACCATGCACATTGTCATCACAATAATCTATGAAACTTGTCAGACAATTGCTCCATGCCCCTGTCATCCCAATGCTCCATGCCCTTGTCATCACAATGCACCATGCACATTGTCATCACAATAATCTATGAAACTTGTCAGACAATTGCTCCATGCCCCTGTCATCACAATGCTCCATGTCATTGTCAGAACAGTGTTCCATGACCCTTGTCATCACAATGTGCCACGCGGTTTTCGTCCCAACAGTCGACAACATTGTCATTGCAATGCTCCATAAACCTTGTCATCACAATTCTCCATGCCATTGTTATCGCAACTCTCCATGACCCCTGTCATCACAATGCTCCATTACTCCAGTCATTACAATGCTTCATGACCTTTGTCATCACAATGGTCCATGCCTTCGTCATCAACAGTCTCTGTGACCTTTTTAACCACAATGCTCCATGAACTTTTCATCACAATGCTCTTTGACCCTTGTCATCACAATGCTCTATGCCATTCTCACCACAATGCTCCATGACACTTGTCATCACAATGGTCCATGCACTTGTCAGCACAATATTCCATGACACATGTCATCACAATGCTCCATGACCAGTGTCATCACAATGCTCCGTGACTCCAGTCATCACAATGCTTCATAATGTTTGTCATCACACTGGTCCATGTCCGCATCATCACAAGTATCTGTGACCTTTGTAACCACAATGCTCCATTAACTTTTCATCACAATTCTCTGTGACCCTTGTCATCACAATGCTCCAAGTCTTTGTCAGAACAATGCTCCATGACCATTGTCATCACAATGTGCCACACGTATTTCATCACAACGGTGAACAAACTTGTCATTGCAATGCTCCTTAAACATTGTAATCACAATGCTCCATGCACTTCTCATCCAAATGCTCTCTCACCAGAGATATCACAGTGTTCCATCACTAGTCATCACAATACTCCCTCACCCCTGTAATCACAATGTTCCATGACCCTGTCATCACAATGCTACATCCCCTTATCATCACAATGTTCCATGACACCTGACATCACAATGTTCCACAACCCCTGTCATCAAAATGCTCCATGACCCTTTTCATCCCAAAGCTCCATGATCCCTGGCATCACAATGTTCTATAACCCCTGTCATCAAAATGTTCCATTACACTTTTCATCAAATTGCTGCATGACCCTCTCATCAAAATTATCCCTGCCCTTCTCATCACAATGCACCACACCCTTGTCATCAAAATGCTCCGTGATTTTGTCATCACAAAGCTCCATGACCCTTGACATCACAATGCTCCATGTCATTGTCATCACAATGCTCCATGAACCCTCTCATCATATTGCTCTTGCCCTTGTCATCACAATGCTCCATGACTCTTGTCTTCACAATGCTCGATGCCCTTCTCATCACAATGCTCCATGCCCTTGTCATTAAAATCCTCTATGATCATTGTATCACAGTGTTCCGTGCTCTTGTCATCACAATGCTCCATGCCCACTCTCATCACAATAATCCATGAAATATTTCACACCAATGTTTCCTGTCCTTCTCATCACAATGCTCCATTACACCTTTCATAACAATGTTCCATGACCCCTGCCATCACAGTGTTCCACGGCCTTGTCATTCACAAGGCTTCATGACACTTGTCATCACAATGTTACAAGACCCATGTAATCACAATGCTCCATGCCCTTTTCATCACAAAGCTCCATGACGCATGTCATTAGAATGTTCCATGGACTTCTCCTCACAGTGCTCCATGCCCTGGTCATCACAATGCTCTATGTTCCCTGTCATCACAATTCTCCACGTTCTTGGCATCACTATGTTCCATGACACTTCCCATCACAGTGTTAAATGCTTTGTCATCACAATACTCCACAAGCTTGTCATCAGAATACTCCATGACCCTTGTCATCACAATGATCCATGACCCCTGTCATCACAATGCTCCATGAGACGTATCATCACAATGCTCCATGCCCTTTCTCATTACAGTGCTCCATGATGCTCGTCACCAGAATTATCCATGGTCTTCTCATCACAGTGCTCCACGGTCTTGCCATAACAATGCTCCATGCCCTGGTCATCACAATGCTCCATGTCCCTTGTTATCACAATTCTCCACGTCCTTGTCATCACAGTGCTCCATGACAGTTCTCATCACAATGTTACATGCTCTTGTCATCACAATTCCCCATGCACTTGTCATCGCAATGCCCCATGACCCCTGTCATAGCAAGCTCCATTCCTTTGTCATCACAATGCTTCACGACATTTTCATCAAAATTCTCAAAGGCCGTTGTCATCACAATGCTCCATGCCCTTGTCATCACAATGCTCCATGACCCTTGTCATCTCAATGCTCCAAGCCCTTGTCGTCACAGTGCTCCATTACCTTTGTCATCACAATCCTCCATAACACTTGGCATCACAATGCTCCATGTCATTGTCATCACAATGGAACATGAAATATGCCATCACAATGCTCCCTGACACCTGTCTTCACAATACTCCATGACCTTGTCATCACAATGCTCCATTCCCTTGTCATCACAATGTGCCATGCCCACTGTCAACACAATTATCCATGAAACTTGTCAGACCAATGCTTCATGCTCCTGTCATCACAATGCTACATGACCCCAGTCATCTCAATGCTCCGTGTGTCCCATCATCACAAGGCTCCATGACCTGTGTCACCACAAATGTCAATGTCCTCATCATCACAAGGCTCTGTGAAATGTGTCACCAAAATGCTCCATGAACTTTTCATCACAATGCTCAATGTCATTGTCATCACAATGCTCCATGAACGCTCTCATCACATTGCTCCATGACCTTGTCATCACAAAGCTCCATGACGCATGTCATCAGAATGCTCCATGGCCTTCTCATAACAATGTTCCATGCCCTTGCCATCACAATTCAAAATAACCCCTGTCATAACAATGCTCCATGACCCCTGCCATCACGATGTTCCATGGCCTTGTCATCACAAGGCTCCATGCCCTTGTCATCACAATGCTCCAAGACCCCTGTAATCAAAATGCTCCATGCCCCTTTTCATCTCAATGTTCCATGAACCCTGTCATCACAATACACCATGCCCATCATCAAAATGCTTCATGCTATTGTCATTACAGTGAAATCAAAATGCTCCATGACCTCTGTCATCACAATGCTCCAAATCCTTGTGATCAAAATGTTCCATAACACTTATCATCACAACGCCCCATGACGCTCGTCATCACAGTTATCCATGGTCTTCTCATCACAATGCTCCATGACCTTTGTCATCACAATGCTCAATACACTTGTCATCACAATGCTCCCTGACACTTGTCGTCAGTATGCTCCCTTAACCCTGTCATGACAAGGCTCCATGCCTTTTTCATCACAATGTTCCATGCCCTTGTCTTCAAAAGCTCCATGATGCATGTCATCCAAACGCTCCATGGGCATCTCCTCCCAATGCCCCATGCCATTGTCATCACTATGCGCCAAGACCCCTGTATTCACAATGCTCCATGCCCCTTTTCATCAGAATATTCCATGACACTTGTCATCACAAGTATCCATGGTCTTCTCATCACAATGCTCCAGTACCTTGTCATCACAAGCCTCCATGGCCTCTGTCATCACAATACTCCATGAACGTTTTCAGCCCAATGCTCCTTGATCTTCTCATCACAATGCTCCATGACCCCTGTCATCACAATTCTCCATGACTCCTGTCATCACAATGATCCATGAAACCTGACAACACAATGATCCGGGACTCTTGTCATCAAAATGCTCCATGCCCTTGTCATCCCAATGCTCCATGACCCCTGTAATCACAATGCTCCGTGACACTTGTCATCAGAATGCTCCATGAAACTTGTCATCACAATGCTCCATGCCTTTGTCAGCAATATGCTACATAATCTTGTCATCACAATGCTCCATGCGCTTGTCATCACAATCCTTCATGACACTTTGGATCATATTGCTTCATGCCCTTGTCATCTCCCTCTTGCCTTTCTGGTTTTTACAGATTTTCAGATGTCCCTTTTGACCCGTGGGAAGTGACAATTCTTTGTAGTGTGGATTTGCATTGTGCGCTTGCTTGATTGTCCAAAAAGGTCGTATGCGTTTTCAAATGAATATATTCAGGAGAAAAAGCATATGCCCTTTTTGGCCAAGTGCATCATTGTCGAAGTTGTGATGCTTTTCCTGTGCTTTAAAGGCTATTCCTATTTACCTCTTGAAATATGTTTTGTGCAATTCTGCCTCATTTTCAAGTCAGCTTCGTTGCCTTCCCTCAACTGATTTTTGGAAGACAGTAGTCCTTTATAACTGTAGGTTTGTGAATTGCTGTGCCCGTGAGCTCCAATTTTCAAATCCCATTTTTGGGAGCTGACCGCAAATCCACAATTTTGCTTCAGGACCTATACTTGTTCCAGGGGTGGATATACTGTTCCCTGCGGGTGGCTGAGGCTTTGGTTAATTCTTCTTCCTGACGGGAATTTAGAGTGACATGTGCCCGTCCAAATGCCTACATCTACTCTCTGATTGGTTCTCCCTCTTCCCTTTCATCCTCTGCACAATTAGCAAACTGTGTGAACCAGGAGGTTATAGGGGCTGGCTCTCCTAAGTTGGGAGATTGATAGTAAAGCAGTTGGAATGCCAAACTGGAGCACAAGGAGAGGAAAAATTAAGAGACTTTTAGAAATCTTTCACCATCACAGGGTGTCCATTCTCTAGGTTTCCCATACATGTTATAACTGTAGTGATATTCCCTACTACCTGGAGATTTGGGATCCATGGAATCGTGGCATGCATTACTACTTTAAAGGGTCTGCATTTTCTCTCCCAATCTCACCAGTCCTCTCAGTCCCAGGTGTCCAGCCTTATGTCTCATCCAGCTGTCTTTGCAGATAGGGTCATTCCCGGTTTCATCAGAACCCCTGAAGGAATTGTGTAAGAATTTCGCTGTTTTTTTTGTTTGTTTTTGAAATTCATTTTTATAGTGCGGTTGAGCTGATTTTCACTGACGTGTTTATGCCAGTCTAGACACACTTGATTCCCTTATGGAGACAAATCAATACATAGGTTTTAAGATTCTCACTAGTCAGATATATTCCTCTGTGTGGAATAGGGGGTTTGAGTCCCGTTCACTGAGGAAGGGGTAGGTCTCGTCTATTCTCTATTTTGTTTATGGAATGGTACCTGTGCTAATATCAAACTCTGGTTTTATGCATCCCCCCACCTCTCCTTTCCCATTAAACAGGCATAAGAGTGTTTTCTAAATGTGAGATTCTGTTCTCTTTCTTAATTCAGTACATGTGTTGTGATGTTGACATTCCCTCTGTAAGTGATATCTTATGAATAGATTCTTCTTCTGTGTGACTAATTTCACTTAGAATCATCATACCTAAATCCACTCTTTATGCTGCTACTGGCCTTATGACATTGATTCCACGTCTGAGTGATATTCCGTTGTACAAAATTACCACAAGTTATTTATGCATTTCTCTTTTTTCCTGGGATATTTTAGGTGTACCGAAGTTGAGGTTCTTTTATGCAGAGCAGCCCTAAACTTTGGGGTGCCTGTGTCTTGTCGATATTTAGTCTTCCCAAGATATATGTCCATGAGTTGAAGTCCCCTTTGCTCGGGGGCTTTGTATTTAAATGTTTTAGGAAACAACATACACTTCTTCAGAGTGGCTCTTGGATATTTATACCCAACACATCAGCGTGACTAGGCTCCCTGTTCTCCATGGCCTCTCCAGCATTTCTGGTTTGTACACATTTTTTGGATGGCCTTTCTGAGCAGTGGAAATTGAGACTTCTTTGTTGTGCGGATTTGCATTTCCCGCTTGGTTGGTTGGCCAAAAACTCTGTATGTGTTTTTTTCCTGAAGATATTCACGAAAAAAAGGCATACACCCTTTTGCCCAACTGCATCATTTTAGAAATTCTGCTGCTTTTCATATGCTTTAAATGTGAGTACAATCTACCTTTTGAAATCTGTTTCCTGCAATTCTGCCTCTCATTCAGATCCTCTTCGTTGCCTTACCTGAATATATTTTTGGACGTTGGTTATCATTTATATCTTTGCAGGTCTTTGAATTGTCTGCTCCTGAGCTCCATTTTGCAACTCGCTTTTTTTGTGAGCTGGCCGCCAAACCATTGGATTGATTCTGGCACTATTCTGGTTCTGAGGAGGCAGGCTGAGCCTTTGGTTAATTCTTCTTCTAATGGGAAATTAGAGTGACATGTGCCTGTCAAAAATCCTACAGCTAATCTCTCATTGGTTCCCCCCTTCCCATTTATCCTCTGCACAAATTGCAAACTGTGTGAAACAGGAGGTTAAAGCTGCTGATTCTCAAAGTGAGGAGATTTTTAGTAATGTGGCTGGAATGGCGAACCCCAGCACCAGGAGATCAAAAATGAGGTGCATTTTAGACACCTTTCCTGAGCACACGGTGTACATTCATCTCGGTTTCGCAGGCATGTTTTCGCTGTCAGAAGATTCCCTTGAACCTGCCGATTTGGGACCCATGGAATCGGTACCAGGGAGTATTACTTTAAAAGGTCTACATTTCCTCACCCAGCCACTCTAACATCTCTTAGCCTGCATAGCTTCCAGCCTTATATATCATCCTGCTGTGGGTCTACATGTGTTCAATCCATGTTACATCGTAGCCCTTCAACAAAAGTTGTAAGAATTTTTGTCTGTCTTACCGTTTTTATAAATATTTTTAAATTTATTTTTATATTGGTTACAGCTGATTTTCAAAGCTCTGTATTTTGCTGCTGTACATCCACTTGATTCATGTACTGTGAGACAACAATAAATTATTTTTCAGATGCTTACGAGTCATATGTATTATTGTCCAGTGACTTGAGTGGGCTGAGTGCAGTTCTTTGAGGTACCGTGTAGGCCTTGTCAGTTATTCAATTTGGTACTTGGAATGGTATCTTTGCTAATTTCAACCTCCTGGATAATACCTCACCATTCCCCACCTTTCCCATTTAGCAGCCTTATGTCTATTTTCTACGTATTTGACTATGTTTCTGTTTTGTAGTTTATTTCATGTGTAGCCATTTTTGATTCCACCTTTAAGTGACATCTTATGATATGTGTCTTTTTCTTTCTGACATGTGTCACTTAGAATGATCGTATGTAACTCCTCCAGAGTTGTTCCAACTGGCCTTATTTCATTGATTTCGGGATGAGTAATATTCCACTCTACATAAGTAACCATCTCTTTTATCCATTTTATCCTTCCAGGGACATTTAGGTTATATCCATGTGGAGGCCCTTTTTAAAAGAGAGGTGGTAAACGTTGTGGTGCCTGTTTACTGTCCATTTTTGTTTTTCCCAAGGTATACGCCCATGAGTGCAAGTGCCCTATGCTCTGTAGCTCATCTTTTAGATGTTTTAGCAAACACAATACACTTCTCCAGAGTGGCCGTTGGCAAATTACATTTCCACTACCAGCCTCACAGGGCTCCCTTTTCTCCTCGCCCTGTCCTGCATTTCTGGTGTTTACACTTTATGTGGATGGCCCTTCTGACTGATGTGAAGTGATACATTTTGTAGTATTGATTTCCAGTGCCCACCTGTTTTGTTGGATAAAACGTGTGTATGGCCTTTACTTGAATATATTCAGAAAAAATGCATACGCCCTTTTGTGCAAACTGCATCATTGGCGATGCTGAGCCCCTTTTCTTGTTCTTTAATGGGGAGTCCTTTCTACCTCTTCAAATCTGTTTCCTGCCACTCTCCCTTGCTTACAAGTCCTTTTCTGTGACTTACCTTAAGACATTTTTCGACGATAGATATTTTCAACTCTGCAGTTTCATGAATTTTAGTGCCCCTGAGTTCCATTTTTCAACTTGTGTTTTTGGAAACTGGACACAAAACAGCGGGATTTCCTCTAGACCTATTCTGTTTCCGTGGGCAATTCTAGCCTTTGATTAATTTGTCTTCCAGATTGGAAATTAGAGTGGCATGTGCCTGTCCGAACACCTAAGACATGTCTCTATATTTTTCTCATCCTTCCGCTTCATCCTCTGGACAAATTCCAAACTGTGTGCAACAGGATGTTGACGGTGCTGATATCCCCAAGTGAGGAGATTGTTAGGAAAGATGCTGGAGGGGTGAACCCGAGCACCAGGCGATGAGGAGAAGATGTGCCTATTCCAAACTCTTTCCGATTAAACGGTGTACCATCCTCTAGGTGTGACAGGCATGTTTTAGCTGTAGGAAAGGTCCCGTGCATGGAAGGAGAACACCAGGGATTTTTTCAAATCAGTGTCTCCCCATACCCCAAACTGGGGAATTTTTAAGCTACAGCTACACATATGTCCATTTAGGGCCTTGGGAAATAGGCAGAGCCCAAACTTTAGATGATTGAAATCTTCAGGGTCAGAAGCGTTCACCATCGGCCTTGCTTAGGTTACATTTTATCTGTCATTGATAGATGATGTCAATAAAAATATCTATTCTTTTTTCAGATTATTTCCCCTTATAGGTTATTGCAAAATATTCAGTGTAGTTCCCTGTGCTATACAGTTGTTCCTTGTTGATGATCTATTTTATACATAGCAGTGTGTATGTGTTAATCCCACACTGTTAATTTATCCCTTCTCCTACCTTTCCCCTTTGGTAATAATAAATTATAAGATTTTATACTTCTCAGAAATGGGGGAGCTGAAAGAGAGGTATCCTTTTCAATGGAAAAGCATTCAAAACATGATTGAAGCTTCAGCCAAGAGTATTTGATGTACATCCTTGGAAATAAATCACTTCATTTCTCTAATGTTGACCTGACAAATAAGACAGACGTCTTCACTGAACTTGCTTATAGTAAAGTGATGGAATTATCAAATGTAAGTCTTAGAAACATCTTATTTTACCCGAGCATTATACACTGCTTTATGTTAACTACAGTTTGGCTCACACATCTGTTCATTGAAGTTACAATGATCTCAATTTCTGTTACTGATCCTCCAGAGTGGACCCCAAAAGGAGTCCCCGTGCCCAGTGTCATTGGAGCCAACAGATCAAGACTGAGTTTGGTTCAGAAGCAAAGGTAACATTATTTTGAAAACAGAATGGAGAGGTGAGAGCGTGCAGTCCCCCACGGGCTGTCGGCTGGGCTGCTGTGTAGGGATCCCAGCAGCGTCAGTGGGAGGGAGGGGATGGAGCTCTCGAGGGCTGGGTTGGCTGCAGCTCAGGCTCTATGCCGTGGAGACTGCATGGGACCCCACTAGCTGAGGTGTGGACCCAGCCATTCTGCACTAGGAAATCGGGTCTGAAGTGCCGGGTGTGGGACCTCTGCATGCGGAACCCTAGGAGCACGTGAAATTAGACAAAGCACAAAGGAAAAAAAGGTTAGACTTTATTTTATTGCCCAGGTTCTCTTTTTATCTCACAGGAATTTTTAATGAACGTTGCCAGAGACGAACACCTCCTCTGCTTTTTGTTCCGTTCCTCATTCTTGGGGTTTTGAGGGTGCAGACCCCTCTTTTGTAACTGCTTCATGCTGTGGTGGCAGCCCTGATACCTGGGGGGAGGGGCAAAACGTCTCCCCACCAGCCTCCAAGTGAGGTTGATTGTCCCAAGGCCTCCTGCCTCACTTCTCGTACGCCTGAGCACCAGCATTGGAAGTGTTATAGATTCTAATGACCTTTAAGTGTCCAGGAGAGAGATGTGCAGAGATGCTGAGGTGGCAGGTTTCACCCCACCCCACATTTGTTTGGCGACCTTAGGCTGACGGTTTTTGCCAGCCTAGATGCTTTGACCAGTAGTCTGTGCTTTCATTAATTACGTCCCTGAATTAATGTACAAACAACACCATGTGTCAGAACCCTGAACGCGCAACTCCCAGACAGTCCAGGGTCAGTGGTGATCCAGGACCATGACGTCCACTGAGTCAACGGCCTTTAGAAGTAGCCAGCAGTCCAGCCGGTCATATTGGCCACCATCACCGCGGTGTCTGTAGGGTTTTCTATGGTGAAAGCGTGATATACGTTTCCCCCGCCAAGCTTATTAGCTCCCCTCTGGGTGAAGTAAGTCCTGCAAACAGTAGCCTGCTCTTCCGGGGCACAGTCTTGTTGTTTTCTGAGAGAAACTCCAGGTCAAGTGATGGTCACACCAGTCATCTTGGGGCCCCGTTGCCCCGGTTTGTCTCTCTGGAGGTGGAGTTGGAGGGCCTCCTCACTCGATGTCAGTGTGTCCACAGAGTGACACCTTCAACTTCAGGGCATGATGGGTGGTTAGGATCACGACGTGGGGTCCTTTTCCCTTAGGAGGGAGCTGGCCTTGTGGGCTGCTGATTTCTAGCTTTTTAGATACCCCAGTATCCTGGCCTGATGAGTCGGTGGGCAAAGCCCTTGGTGACCATAGTTTATCATACCTGAAGTGCATTCTTGTGTTGCTCCATTTCAAGTGGTCCCAGTTTTTGCACTAAGTCTCCAAAGGCAATTAACCTTTGACCGGGTATGTAAAGGTCAAAGGGTTTAGCTAAATTAGGGAGTTCCTGGGCAAGGGTCTAAATTGACTGCTCTTTCCATTCTTGAAAGGCTGCTTCTGGATTCTATTCAAAAGGATCATCATTTTTTCGTGTCAGTGTTTCAGGAAGAGGCCCAGCTATCAGAGTGTAGTTAGGGATCCAGATGCAGAAAACCTTGGACTCCCCAGGAACCCCTAAGCTGTCTTCTAGTTTTAGAAGAGGTAAGGCTGCAAATGGCTTCTTCCCTATCCTGGGATGCGTTTCCCCGAATATCTGTGAGAATGAAGCCCAGGCATGTCACCTGAGCCTGGGATATTTGAGCCTTTTTCTTGGACACCTTCTATCCTTTCTTGGCTAGGTAGTTCAGAGGCCTCTTTAATAGGCCTGGCGATCAGAATGTCATCTGCATATTGAAGGAGGGTTCCCTTTTACAGAGGTAGAACTTTTAGGTCTTTAGAGGACATTTCCCCAATGATGGTGTGGGGATTTTTGAACCATTGGGGCAGGACGGCCCAGCATTATTGCTTGTGTTGCATGTTGTGTCCTGCCACTCACAAGCCAAAAATTCTTGTGACTCTGAGCTGAATGGAATACAGAAGAAGGCATCATTGAAGTCTAATACAGAATGCCATGGCCTGGTGGATGGTAGAATCAGCAGCAGGGTGTAGGAAATAGGAGCTACTGGATGTATATCCTCGGTGGCTTCACTGACTGTCCTGATATCCTTTACCAGGTCTCCAGCAGCCCATGGGGCTCTCGTGGTCAGGCCAATCCCAGGATATGGAGCTCTCCTGCGCTGCACCCCCCACCCCACAGCCCACGGGGCTCTCATGTTCAAGTCCCTCCCAGGGTATGGAGCTCACCTGTGCAGCTACCCAGCAGCCCATGGGGCTCTCCTAGTCAGGCCCTTCCCAGGATACAGAACTCCCCTGGGCAGGTACCCCAGCAGGGCTGGACACACAGGAACTGTGCACATAGCCCACCTTGCAGAGAACCCCCAGCTCACCTGTCGCTCACAGCTGACACAGAACACCTCAGAGCAGGACTTGAACTAACAAACAGCAGCTCTGACAGGTCTGTGACCCTGGCTATCACTCTGTGCAGCCTCTCTCTGCCTGGTCTTCCAGACACTTCCACTGCAGCCAGGGCACCAGGCCTCTGTCTCCACCCACCATCACTCCTCTCCCTGACTCCTGGGTTCCTCTCATTAGGATAGGGTCTTCTTGAAGTTGTTTGCCACTCATGGACCAGATAAAATGATAAGAAAACAAGCCGCAGATGCAGCCCCTTGTCTAGCCTGACTCTCAAGAGCCCACACCTCTTCCTTGGGCCTGGCCCGTTTAACTAGTTTCATTTTCTGCAACTGTGAGCCCCTGAGGGGTGAGGATTGGCTGATTTGGGCAGCCTGACACTGCCTGCCAGCCCTCCCCAGGTGTGCCTGTGTTGAGGTCAATATAAACACCTCTCCAGTCAGCAAGAGCCCCTGTAGCTGTGCCTGACGCCATATTCTCTGCCCCGTCAGCAGTGTCGGGGCTGGGGTGGTGGTACGGAGGGAGAGGCCGTGGCTTTGTGGGTGGCCCAGTGTGAGTGGGGCTCTGCTGGACTTTTCGCAGGAGTTGCTAGGCTGCCACCTGCTAAAGAAGAGGATGTGTCATCCATACCTTCTGCTGGATTTTCTCCCCAGGCAGAGGTGAGGAAGTAAAAAAGCAGTGTGGGCCGTGGCAGGAGGGGTATCTCAGGCAGGGAAATGGAAAGCTTCCAGAAGGGCATCTGGGGCCAGGACCATCCTGGCTGGCCTGCAGGCACCAAGTCGGCCTGCGTGCTGTCGCTGGTGTGGCTCCACAGACCTTCCTCTAAGCTTGCAAGTACTTGTACATATCCAGGTGTTTTACCTGGAAAGGGTGGGAAGAGTTCAGCTGCAGCAGGACTGGGGCTCAGGTCACATTTACTCACAGACGCCTCAACACAGTCCCCCAGCTTTGCAATGAGGATGCTCCTTGTGGGGGGGAGCGCTGCTGAGTGCATGGGAGACGATTTCCCACCTCTGACCAAATTAAGAATTTTTTACCACTGGAGCAATTGCCCTGATGCGATTTTCCTCTGTATCACTGGTGGGTTCTGTTTTTTGTTTTTTTTTTTCACTTTTTCTTTTTGGTTCAAGGTAGATTTTATTTATTCCTCTTTTTTTTTAATTTTGGAGATATAAACATGGAAATAATGCATTAATATAAAGACATCTATGTGAAGGGAAAAACTTTTTTCTGTTTTATTTTATTAAATGTTATTTATTTATTTTTATTTTTTTAAAATTTATTTATTTCTTTTATACAGCAGGTTCTTATTGGATATCTATTTTATACATATAAGTGTGCACATGTGAATCCTAGTCTCCCAATTCATCCCACCACCACCCTCACATGGTGTTCCACCCTTGGTGTCCATATGTTTGTTCTCTACATCTGTGTCTCTATCTCTGCCCTGCAAACCGGTTCATCTGTACCATTTTTCTAGGTTCCACATATATGCATTAATATACAATATTTGTTTTTCTCTTTCTGACTTACTTCACTCCGTATGACAGTCTCTAGATCCATCAAGGTCTCTACAAATGACCCAATTTCATTCCTATGTATGGCTGAGTAACATTCCATTGTATATATGTACCACGTCTTTATCCATTCGTCTGTCTTTGGTCACTTAGGTTGCTTTCATTACCTGTCTATTGTAAATAGTGCTGCAATGAATATTGTGGTGAATGTATCTTTTTGATTTATGGTTTTCTCTGGGTATATGCCCAGTAGTGGGATTGCTGGATTATATGGTAATTCTATTTTTAGTTTTTTAAGGAACCTCCATACTGTTCTCCATAGAGACTGTATCGATTTACATTCCCAACAATAGTGGAAGAAGGTTCCTTTTCTCCACACCCTCTCCAGCATTTGTTGTTTGTAGATTTTCTGATGATGTGATGTGATACCTCATTGTAGTTTCAATTTCCATTTCTCTAATAGTTAGTGATGTTGAGCAGATTTTCATGTGCGTACTGGCCATCTCTATGTCTTCTTGGAAGAAATATCTATTTAGATCTTCTTCCATTTTTGTATTGGGTTGTTTGTTTTATTAATATTGAGCTGCATGAGCTGTTTATATATATTGGAGATTAATCATTTGTCCATTGATTCGTTTGCAATTATTCTCTGCCATTCTGAGGGTTGTCTTTTCACCTTGTTTGTGGTTTCCTTTGCTTTGCAAAAGCTTTTAAGTTTCATTATGTCCCATCTGTATAGTATTCTTTTTTACTTCATTACTATAGGAGGTGGATCAAAAAAGATCTTTCTGTGATTTACGTCAGAGTATCCTTCGTAAGTTTTCCTCTCAGAGTTTTATACTGTCTGGTCTTACATTAAGGTCTCTAATCCATTTTGAATATATTTTTATGTATGGTGTTGGGGAGTGTTCTAATTTCATTCTTTTACATGTAGCTGTCCATATTTCCCAGCACCAATGATTGAAGAGACTGTCTTATCTCCATTGTATAATCTTGCTTCCTTTGTCATAGATTAGTTGATCATAGGTGTGTAGGTTTATCCCTGGGCCTTCTTTCTTTTTATTTTTTTCCTTTTACACGTTTATTGGAGTATAATTGCTTTACAATGGAGTGTTCGTTTCTGCTGTATAACAAAGTGAATCAGCTATACATATACAAATATCACCAGATCCCCTCCCTCTTGCATCTCCCTCCCACACTCCATATCCCACCCCTTTATGTGGTCACAAAGCACCGAGCTGATCTCCCTGTTCTATGTGGCTGCTTCCCAGTAGCTATCGGTGTTACATTTGGTAATGTATTTATGTCCATGCCACTCTCTCATTTCGTCCCAGCTTACCCATCCCCCTTCCGGTGTCCTCAAGTCCTTTCTCTATGTCTGAGTCCTTAATCCTGTCCTGCCACTAGGTTCTTCAAAATCTTTTTTTTTCTTCATTAGATTCCGTATATCTCTGTTAACATACAGTATTTGTTTTTCCCTTTCTGACTTACTTAACTGTGTAGGACAGATTCTAAGTCCATCCACCTCAGTACAAATAACTCAGTTTTGTTTCTTTTTATGGCTGAGTAATATTCCATTGTATATATGTGCCAGATCTTCTTTATCCATTCATCTGTCGATGGACACTTAGGTTGCTTCCATGTCCTGGCTATTGCAAATAGACCTGCAATGAATATTTTTCTACATAACGCTTTTTGAATTATGGTTTTCACAAGGCAAATGCCCAATAGTTGGATTGTTGTGTCATATGGTACTTCTATTGTTAGTTATTTAAAGGACCCTCCGTACTGTTCTCTCTAGTGCCCATATCAATTTACATTCCCACCCACAGTGCAAGTGTGTTCCCTTTTCTCCAATAAAGGCCTCTCCAGCGTTTATTGTTTTGTAGATTTTTTTGATGATTGCCACTCTGACTGCTGTGAGGAGATACATCACGGTAGTTTTGATTTGCATTTCTCTAATGATTAGTGATGTTCAGCATCCTTTCATGTGTTTCTTGGTAATCTGTATATCTTCTTTGGAGAAATGTCTATTTAGGTCTTCTGCCCGTTTTTGGATTGGGTTGTTTGTTTTTGTGATATTGAGCTACATGCGGTGCTTGTAAAGTTAGGAGATTAATCCTTTGTCAATTGCTTCATTTGAAAATATTTTCTCCCATTCTGAGGGTTGTTTTTGCATCTTGTTTATGTTTTCCTGTACTGCGTAAAAGCTTTTAAGTTTCATTAGGTCCCATTTGTTGATTTCTGTTTTTATTTCCATTTCTCTAGGAGGTGGGTCAAAAAGGATCTTGCTGTGATTTATGTCATAGAGTGTTCTGCCTATGGTTTCCTCTAAGTGTTTTATAGTGTCTGGTCTTATATTTAGATCTCTAATCAATTTAGAGTTTATATTTGTGTATGGTGTTATGGAGTGTTCTAATTTCATTCTTTTATGTGTAGGGGTCCAGTATTTCCAGCACCAATTACTGAAGAGACTGTCTTTTCTCCATTGTATATCCTTAGCTCCTTTGTCATAGATGAGATAGCCATAGGTATGTAGGTTTATCTCTGGGCTTTCTGTCCTGTTCCATTGATCTGTGTTTATGCCAATCTACATACACTTGATTTCATTATGGAGACATATAAATACATAGGTTTCAAGGTTATTACCAGTCAGATATATTCCTCTTCAGTGAATAGGGTGTTTTGTGTCCAGTTCATTGAGAAAGGAGTAGGTCTTGTCTATTACATATTTGGTATATGGAAAGTGATCTGTGCTAATTTCAAACTCTGCTTTTACACATCACGCCACGTCACATTTCCCCTTAAGGAGGCATAAGGGTGTTTTCTAAATGTGTAACTCTGTTCTCTTTTGAAATTCAGTTCATGTGTGGCCATGTTTACATTTCCTCTATAAGTGATATATTACAATAAGTTTCTTTTCCTTTGTGGCTCATTTCACTTAGCATCATCGTACCTAAAGCCACTCATTATGCTGCTATTGGCCTTATGACATTGATTTTATGTCTGAGTGACATTCCATTGTATATAAGTACCACAACATCTATATCCATTTTTTTTCTTTTACTGGGATATTTAAAGTGTACCGAAGTCGAGGTTCTTGTAAACAGAGCAGCCCTAAAGATTGGGCTGTCTGTGTGTTGTGGATTTTTAGTTTTCCCAAAATACACGCCCATGAGTGGAAGTGTGCTATGCTCTGTAGCTCTGTTTTAGAAAACAACATACAGTTCTCCAGAGAGGCTGTTGGCAATTTGCATCCTGTCCATCGGCGTAACCAGGCTCCCTTTTCTCCATGGCCTGTCCTGCATTTGTGGTTTTTACAACATTTGTGGATGGCCCTTTTGACTGGAGGTAAGGGACACTTCTCTGTAGTGTGGATTTCCAATGCCTGATGGCTTGCTTGGCCAAGAAGCGCATATGCATTTTTTCCCGAATATATTCAAGAAAATACACATAGTCCCTTTTCAGCCAAGGGCAACATTGTCGAAATTCTGTCGCTTTTCATGTGCTTTAAAGACGACTCCTATCTACCTCTTGAAATCCGTTTCCTTCAATTCTGCCTTGCATTCAAATCCTCTTCACTGCCTTTCCTCAATATATTTCTGGATGATAGTTGTCCTTTATAACTCTGCAAGTTTGTGAATTGTTGTGCCCCTGATTTCCATTTTTCAACTTGCCTATTTGTGAGCTGGCTGCAATACCGCAGGATGGCTTTAGGCCCTAGTCTGGTTCCGGGGCTTCAGGCTGAGCCTTTGGTTAATTCTTCTTCCTGATGGGAAACTAGAGTGACATGTGCCCTTCCAAACACCTACCACTTGTCTCTCATTTATTTCACCTCTTCCTGTTCATCCGCTGCACAATTTGCAAACTGTGCATAACAGGATGGTAAAGACGCTGACACTCAAAGTGGGGAGATTTTTAGTAATGCAGATGGAATGGCGAAGCCGAGCACGACAAAAGGAAAAATGAGGTACCTTTTAGAAAACTTTCCCAATTACACAGTGTACCATCCACTGGGTTTCCCATGCATGATTTAACTGTAGGAGGATTCCCTTACACCTGGAGAGTTGGGACCACTAGAATGGGTAGCACACAGTTTTGCTCTATGTGGTGTTCTTTTGTTCACACAACCTCAGCAATCTTGTCCGCCCCAAGTGTCCAGTCTTATGTCTCATCCAGCTGTGGGTGTAAAGGTGGTCAATCTAGCTTGCATCACAGGCCCTGAACGTAATTTTTAAGACTTTCTCTCTGTTTTTGCATTTTGCTTTTGAAATTTATTTTTATAAGTGGGTTTAACTGAATTTCAGTGCTGTGTTCATGCCGTTATACACACACATGATTCCTTTATGGAGAGATGAGAATACATATGTTTTAAAATTCTTAGAGTCATATATATTCCTCAGAAATGAATAAGGGTTTTTGAGTCCAGTTCATTATGCCTGGAGTAGGTGCGGTCTATTAAATACTTGGTTTATGTAACGGTATGTGTGCTAATTTAAAACGGTGGTTTTATGCATCACTTCACCTCGCCTTTCCCATTAAGCAGGACGAAGATTCTTTTCTAAATGTGTGACTCTTTTGTGTTTCTAATTCAATTCATGTGTAGTCATGTGTACACTCCCACTATGAGTGATATCTTATGATAAGACTTGTTACTCTGTTATCTTTCCTAAATCAGTTCATGTGTAGCCATGTTTTCAGGACCTTCATAAGTGATATCTTATGATAAGTTTCTTTTTCTGTGTGACTTATTTCACTTAGATTCATCGTACCTGAGACCACTCATTTTAGTGCTACTGGCCTTATGACATTAAGGTCATGGCTGAGGGATATTCCATCGTACGTAAGTACCACAATTACTTGAATCATTTTTGTCTTTCCTGGGATATTTAAGGTGTATCCAAGTTGAGTTTCTTGTAAGCAGTGCAGCCCTAAATTTGGGCATGGATGTGTCTTATCGATTTTCAGTTTTCCAAAGGTATATTCCCTAGATGGGAACTGCCCTTGGATTTTTAGCTCTGTTGTTTATTTGATATAGGGAACACAATGCACTCCTCCAGAGAGGTAGTTGGTAATTTATATCCTGCCCTTTAGACTAACAAGGTTCACGTATCTCCAGGGCCTATCTTGACTTTCTGGTTTCTACACATTTTTCGGATATCCCTTTTGACCTGTGGGAAGTGATCGTTCTTTTAGTGAAGATTTGCATTGCCCGCTTGCTTGCTTGGCCAAAAAGTGCATATGCTTTCTTTCCTGAATATATTCAGGATAAAACACATACGCCCTTTTTGGCCAAGTGCATCACTGTCGAAGTTGTGCCCCTCTTCCTGTGCTTCAAAGTCGATTCCAATGTACTTCATGAAATCTGTATCCTGTTATTCTGCCTCATTTTCAAATCCGCCTCATTGCCTTCCCTCAATACATTTTTGGAGGAGAGTTGTCCTTTATTACTCTGCCAATTTGTGAATTGCTGTGCCCCTGAGCTCCATTTTTCAGCTCGCTTTTTTGTGATCTGACCGCAAATCCACAATTTTGGTTCAGGACTTATACTCGTTCCTACAGGCAGGCTGAGACTTTGGTAAATACTTCTTCCTGATGGGAAATTAGAGTGACATGTGCCCGTCCAAATGCCTAACAACTACTCTCTAATTGGTTCTCCCTCTTCCCTTTCATCCTCTGCCAAATTGGTAACCTGTGCGAACCAGGAAGTTAAAGGGGATGTCTCTCCAAGTAGGGATATTGATAGTAAAGCAGTTAAAAGGTCAAACCGGAGCACCAGGAGAGGGACTATTCGTTGAGTTTTAGATACCATTCGTATCCACAGTGTGTCCATTCCCTAGGATTCCTGTAAATGTTATAGCTCTAGTAATAATCCCTTCAACCAGGAGAGTTGGGACCAATGCAATATGTGCAACGCATTATTGCTTTAAAGGGTCTTCATTTGCTCACCCAACCTCACCAATCCTCTCAATCACAAGTATCCAGCCATAAGACACATCCAGCTGTCATTGTAGATATGGTCATTTCAGGTTTCATCAGAGCCCCTGAAGGAATTGTAAACAATTTCCCTGTTTTGTTTTGTTTTTGAAAATCCTTTTTATAGTGGGTTTGAGCTGATTCTCACGGCCATGTTTATGCCAGTCGAGACACACTTGAATCCCTTAAGGACACATTTCAATACATAGGTTTTAAGATTTTACTAATCAGATATATTCCTCTGCGGGGAATATGGGGTGTTGAGTCCCTTTCACTGAGGAAGGTGTAGGTCTTGTCTATTCCCTATTAGGGTTTTGGATTGGTACCTGTACTAATATCAAACTCTGGTTTTATGCATCACCCCACCTCTCCTTCCCCCTTGAGCAGGCATAAGTGTTTTCTAAATGTGAGACTCTTCTCTTTCCTAACTCAGTTCAGGTGTAGCCATGTTTACAGGTTCTTCATAAGTGATATCTTATGATAAGTTTCTTTTTTTGTGTGACTTATTTCACTTAGAATCATCGTACCTGAATCCACTCATTTTGCTCCTACTGGTCTTAAGACATTGATTTCATGGCTGAGGGATATTCCATCGTACGTAAGTACCACAATTTTTTGAACCATTTTTATATTTCATGGGATATTTAAGGTGTACCCAAGTTGAGCTTCTTGTAAGTAGTGCAGCCCTAAATATTGGGGTGTCTCTGTCTTATTGAATTTCAATTTTCCCAAGGTATATTCCCTAGACTGGAAGTGCCCTTGGCTCTGTAGCTCTGTTGTTTATTGTTTTAGGGAACACAATGCACTCCTTCAGAGAGGCAGTTGGCAATTTACATCCTGCCCATCAGCATAACAAGGCTCCCTGTTCTCCAGGACCTGTCTTGCCTTTCTGATTTTTAAATATTTTGTGGATGTCCCTTTTCACAGGTGGGAAGTGATACTTCTTAGTAGTGCAGATTTGCATTGCCTGCTTGCTTGCTTGGCCAAAAAGGGCATATGCGTTTTCTCCTGAATATATTCAGGAGAAAACACATATGCCCTTTTTGGCCAAGTGCATTATTGTAGAAGTTGTGCCCCTCTTCCTGTGTTTAAAGATGATTCCAACGCACCTCTTGAAATCTGTTTTTTGCTATTCTGCCTCGCATTGATGGCCACCTCGTTGTGTTCCCTAACCAGATTTTTGGATGCTAGTTGTCCTTTATTACTCTGCCAGTTTGTGAATTGCTGTGCCCCTGAGGTCCATTTTTCAACTCGATTTTTGTGAGCTGAATGCAAGTCCAAAATTTTGGTTCAGGAACTATTCTGGTTCCTGGTGGGTGGCTGAGACTTTGGTTAATTCTTCTTCCTGCCAGGAAATCAGAGTGACATATGCCCCTCCAAATGTCTAACAACTACTCTCTCATTGGTTCTCCCTCTTCCCTTTCATCCTCTGCCAAATTGGCAACCTGTGTGAAACAGCAGGTTAAAGGGGCTGTCTCTCCAAGTTGGGAGATGGATAGTAAAGCAGTTGGAAACTAAAACCAGAACACCAGGAGAGGGACTATTAGTTGAGGTTTAAAAACCTTTCATATTCACAGTGTGTCCATTCTCTAGGTTTCCCGTACATGTTATAGCTGTAGTAATATTCCCTTCAACCTGGAGAGTTGGGACCCATGGAATGGGTGCCACACATTATTGCTTTAAAGGGTCTACATTTCCTTACAAAATCTCACCTATCGTCTCACACCCAAGTGTCCAGCCTTATGCCACATCCAGCTCTCGTTGTAGATAGGGTCATTCCAGATTTCATCAGAGAACCTGAAGGAATTGTAAAGAAATTCCCTGTTTTTTTTATTTTCTTTTTGAAATTCCTTTTTATAGTGGGTTTGAGCTGATTCTCACTGCCATGTTTATGCCAGTCTAGACATTTGATTTCCTTACGGAGACATATCAAACATAGGTTTAAGATTCTTACTAGTCAGATATATTCCTCTGCGGGAAATATGGGGTTTTGAGTTCCTTTCACTGGGGAAGGTGTAGGTCTTGTCTATTCCATAGTTGGTTTTTGGAACGTTACCTGTGCTTATATCAAACTCTGGTTTTATGCATCACCCCACCTCTCCTTCCCCTTTAATAAGGCATAAGTGTGTTTTCTAAATGTGAGACTCTGTTCTGTTTCCTAACTCAGTTCATGTGTAGCCATGTTTACAGGATCTTCATAAGTGGTATCTTATGATAAGTTTCTTTTTCTGTGTGACTTATTTCACTTAGAATCATCTTACCTGAATCCACTCATTTTGCTGCTACTGGTCTTATGACATTGATTTCATGGCTGAGAGATATTCCATCGTACGTAAGTACCAAAATTTTTTGAAAAAATTTTATATTTCCTGGGATATTCAATGTGTATCCAAGTTGAGATTCTAGTAAGCAGTGCAGGCCTAAATTTTGGGGTGGCTCTGACTTATTGATTTTCAGTTTTCCCAAGGTATATTCCCTAGACTGGATGTGCCCTTGGCTCTGTAGCTCTGTTGTTTACTTGTTTAGGGAACACAATGCACTCCTCCAGAGAGGCAGTTGGCAATTTACATCCCGCCCATCAGCATAACAAGGTTCCCTGTTCTCCAGGGCCTGTCTTGCCTTTCTGGTATTTACACATTTTGTGGATGTCCCTTTTGACCGGTGGGAAGTGATACTTCTTTGTAGTGCAGATTTGCATTGCCCACTTGCTTGCTTGGCCAAAATGGGCGTATGCGTTTTCTCCTGAATATATTAAGGACAAAACGCATATACCCTTTTTGGCCAAGTGCATCATTGTCGAAGTTGTGCCCCTCTTCCTGTGCTTTACAGGTGATTCCAACGTACCTCTTGAAATCTGTTTCCTGCTATTCTGCCTCGCATTCAAGTCCGCCTCGTGGCCTTCCTTCAACAGATTTTTGGATGATAGTTGTCCTTTATTTCTTTGCCAGTTTGTGAATTGCTGTGCCCTTGAGCTCCATTTTTCAACTCGTTTTTTGTGAGCTGAACGCATGTCCAAAATTTTGGTTCAGAACCTATACTGGTTCCCGGTGGGTGGTTGCAACTTTGGTTAAGTCTTCTTCCTGCCCGGGAAATTAGAGTGACATATGCCCGTCCAAATGCCTAACAGCTACTCTCTCATTGGTTCTCCCTCTTCACTTTCATCCTTTGCCAAATTGGCAACCTGTGCGAACCAGGAGGTTAAAGGTGCTGTCTCTCCAAGTTGGGGGATTGATAGTAAAGCAGGTGGAAAGTCAAACTGGAGCACCAGGAGAGGGACTATTCGTTGAGTTTTAGAAACCTTTCATATTCACAGTGTCTCCATTCTCTAGGTTTCCCGTACATGTTATATCTGTAGTAATGTTCCCTTTAACCTGGAGAGTTGGGACCAATGGAATGGGTGCCATGCATTATTGCTTTAAAGTGTCTGTATTTGCTCAATGAATCTCACCAATCCTCTTAGTCCCAAGTGTCCAGCCTTATGCCACATCCAGCTGTCATTGTAGACAGGGTCATTCCAGGTTTCATCAGAGACCCTGAAGGAATTGTAAAGAATTTCCCTGTTTTTTTGTTTTGTTTTTGAAATTCCTTTTTATAGTGGGTTTTAGCTGATTCTCGCTGCCATGTTTATGCCAGTCTAGACACACTTAATTCCCTTACGGAGACATATCTATACATAGGTTTTAAGATTCTTACTAGTCAGATATATTCCTCTGCGGGAAATAGGGGGTTTTGAGTCCCTTTCACTGAGCAAGGTGTAGGTCTTGTGTCTTCCATAGTTGGTTTTTGGAACAGTACCTGTGCTTATATCAAACTCTGGTTTTATGCATCATCCCACCTCTCCTTCCCCCTTAAGCAGGCATAAGAGTGTTTTCTAAATGTGAGACTCTGTTCTCTATCCTAACTCAGTTCATGTGTCGCCATGTTTACAGGATCTTCATAAGTGATATCTTATGATAAGCTTCTTTTTCTGTGTGACTTATTTCACTTAGAATCATCGTACCTTAATCCACTCATTTTGCTGCTACTGGTCTTATGACATTCATTTCATGGCTGAGGGATATTCCATCGTACGTAAGTACCACAATTTTTTGAACCATTTTTATATTTCCTGGGATATTTAAGGTGTACCCAAGTTGAGGTTCTTGTAAGCAGTGCAGCCCTAAATTTGAGGGTGGCTCTGTCTTATTGATTTTCAGTTTTCCCAAGGTATATTCCCTAGACTGGATGTGCCCTTGGCTCTGTAGCTCTGTTGTTTACTTGTTTAGGGAACACAATGCACTCCTCCAGAGAGGCAGTTGGCAATTTACATCCCGCCCATCAGCATAACAAGGCTCCCTCTTCTCCAGGGCCTGTCTTGCCTTTCTGGTATTTACCCATTTTGTGGAGGTCCCTTTTGACCTGTGGGAAGTGATACTTCATTGTAGTGCAGATTTGCATTGCCCGCTTGCTTGCTTGGCCAAAAAGGGCGTATGTGTTTTCTGCTGCATATGTTCACAAGAAAATGCATACGCCATTTTTGGCCAAGTGCATCATTGTCGAAGTTGTGCCCCTCTGCCTGTGCTTTACAGGTGATTCCAACGTACGCCTTGAAATCTGTTTCCTGCTATTCTACCTCGCTTTCAAGTCTGCCTCGTTGCCTTCCCTCAACAGATTTTTGGATGATAGTTGTCCTTTATTTCTTTGCCAGTTTGTGAATTGCTGTGCCCTTGAGCTCAATTTTTCAACTCGTTTTTTGTGAGCTGAACGCATGGCCAAAATTTTGGTTCAGGACCTATACTGGTTCCCGGTGGGTGGTTGCAAGTTTGGTTAACTCTTCTTCCTGCCCGGGAAATTAGAGTGACATATGCCCGTCCAAATGCCTAACAGCTACTCTCTCATTGGTTCTCCCTCTTCCCTTTCATCCTCTGCCAAATTGGCAACCTGTGAGAACCAGGATGTTAAAGGGGCTGTCTCTCCAAGTTGGGAGATTGATAGTAAAGCAGGTGGAAAGTCAAACTGGAGCACCAGGAGAGGGACTATTCGTTGAGTTTTAGAAACCATTCATATTCACAGTGTCTCCATTCTCTAGGTTTCCCGTACATGTTATAT